>NC_085862.1:55565081-55582581 GCF_034702125.1 Engraulis encrasicolus | reverse complement strand
GACCCTTCTTCCTACCCCCTTGGCCATGCCCATGGACCTTTCTCCCATCTCCTTGGACCGCTCCTTTCCTAGGCCAAATCCCTGGACCCTTCTCTCTCCGTGGATCCTTCTCCACTCTACGCTATAAACATGCTTCAAAGTAGTCTCCTCTCTGCGCTCTGACATGCTTTTGAAGAGTTGCCATGAGCCATTAGGATGCCTGAACAATTTGGGGACAATGGCATTCAATGATGGCGATAAAACCTACACACAGACACACACACACACACACACACACACACACACACACACACACACACACACACACACACACACACACACACACACACACACACGGAAAGGAATCCACACATGCAGTGTATAAATAAAACTTTGGCAGCGTGCGTGCGTCTGAACACTTCACAGCTTGACTGGATCAGAAGGGAAGCATACCTCAGATGGCAGAGCTGACACATTTGCTAAGGTACTGTTGTATGAAGTTGCTGTCAAGGCTGCCATTGGTTGGTCTTGTAGCTGGTCATCCATTGGTTGGTCTTGTAGCTGGTCACCCATTGGTTAATCTTGTAGCAGGCCTCCCAATGGCCGGTCTTGTAGCAGCTCATCCATTGGTTGGTTTTGTGGCTGGGTAGCCCCTCAGGGATATATCGGCATGAATGCCTGACCCTTTTACAAACAACATGCTAATGAAACAATGGTGCATCTCATACTTAGCATCGGACTATGTAGATTGGCTCTTCTTCTCGCCTTTTTCAATGAGCGAGGTCACATGAAACAATGCTAATAATGAAGACTGGAAATTGATGTCCATCAACCGTTCTCTGTAAACAAATCCTCTCTGCTAACTACCGTGTACATAGTGTTTATAGGCTGTTTTGTAGGTGAATATTTTAATAATAAAAATGTTAAAATTTTACGGAGACCAGTAATTCATTCATTTTCTGTGAACCCTTCAGATGCAATCTGCTTTTTTAAATTAAATGTTGTTTTATATTGTTGTTGGTCATTATTAGTTTTTTTTCCACCGACTATTACTTTGTTTTTGTCAACACCATCAGACACAATTAACAGTATAAATATATAAATGGGAGTTGGAGTTTGGAGTTTTGGAGAGGAGATACATATTGTGAGCATATTCAGTTAAAATGTGACTGACATGTAAAAATCCCTCTGATGGTGGTGGCTTTAAAACTGATGGTGGTGACACCAACTTGACGGTGGTGGCAGCTTGTTCCACATGTGACTGAATTGTGCTGGGTAATGAAACATTGTAAGGCGTATGAGTCCTCATTGTGATCTAAAGTTATACTTTCTATTTTAAACAAAAGTTACGGTGTTGACATGTGCCAGTAGCAGTGTCCAAAACCAACTAACAAATTTAAGAGAAAATAGTAAACTTTTTGTCGTAAAACATGTGTTTTGCCATACTTTCAAGAATCAGTGAAATTAATACTGTAATGAATGCTGTAATTGATGAGCTCACCCAAGATGCTAGAGCACTAGAGTAGAGTGAAGCTACTTTATTGATCCCAAAGGGGAATACACACACACACTGTAAAAAATAAAAGCTGGTTTCACATTTTCAAGGCAACTGTCTGCACTGAGTTTTTAAGTTATAAGTCTCAACTTACAACTTTAGGTTTCGGAGCACTGCTATTACTAAGTTGAGTTGATTAACTTTTGCCAACTAACAATTTGATTATTCAACAAAGCTTACAAGGTTACATCAACTAACCAATTCAAGAGGATTTATTCAACTAATCTTATAAGGTTGTATCAACTAAGTGCTTGAGGTTATCCATTTCATATTTACATTATCATGGGTCCCCAAGTGAATGGGACAGCAATGCAATTGTCTACCACTATGGGGGCAGCCAAACCATACAAGCATTGCTAACAGCCAGCATTGCTAACAGCCAGTACGAGAGTCCTGGTTTAAATACTGGTGCAAATGAACCATGTGACAAGAGTGATCACACATGTGGCAGCTGCAGGCAGTAATTAAATCATGGCATGACAGCCCTTAGTACTCAGGTGAGCAGGCAGTGATTGGTTGAAATGGGATTGGCTGATTGATTGAATGATTGAATGGAAGCTGGTCTTGGTCTTGGAGAATTTGTGAACTGTTTCATGAAGATGTCCTGAATTATTTAATGGATGCAGAGAATATAGCAGATCAAACCATACAGTATGCTCATTACCTGTTTTACCACATTTTACCTTTGCCTGGCCTGTTTTAACACAGCTTCATAATGACATTGGGTGACATGTGGGTGTTATTAAATACAGCGCATTTACAGTCGGACACAAATATGAACGAGACGATGAGCTCACACCGATTTGCTCTACTAACACACCACGTGTGAGGAGTGGGGGGACAGGTAGTGAGGAGGAGCTGAAGTGGGGACCTGCGCAAACTTGTGTAGAGGTGTGAGACAAGACCCATATACACACGTGAGTGAGTTGTTGACCAACCAGTTCATGGGCGCGTGACCTCGGAGGCAGTCCGCAGACGAGCGTTGAAGGGGATAAGCAGCTGCAGAGGTTGCAAGATCTGACTGCAGCCGCATTCATCCCGCGACAGTTTGACACCATGTGACATGTCACCTCGTCAACGCAACGTCGACGAAATTTCGAAGTTTGACAGGAAATCTAACCGTCATGCAGCATTTTCATCCAGGGTGCATTGCTGTCTA
This sequence comes from Engraulis encrasicolus, assembly GCF_034702125.1. Classification (NCBI taxonomy): domain Eukaryota; kingdom Metazoa; phylum Chordata; class Actinopteri; order Clupeiformes; family Engraulidae; genus Engraulis; species Engraulis encrasicolus. Next base: position 55,579,888 of record NC_085862.1, on the reverse strand, counting down.
CATGCGCATGTATGCGTTGACGTGAACTCGATTGCACCTAATCTCTCGGGGGGAAATGAATTGGCCACAGTGTAGTACGGGGGCGTTGCCCGAGGACACGAGTGGATGGAAAATGAACTCCTTTGCGCATGGTCATTGGTCAGTGGGTGCGATGGATACAATCTCCGTACTCCCTTGCGTATGGTCAGTGGGGGCGACACTATTTCGTACAGCGTAGTACGAAATGATGGCGTAGTACGAAATGATGGCGAGGGGAGTACGGAAATGTTATTCTTCTTCTACGGTCAGTATTGGAAGCATCAGGGAAGCATGCAATGCCACTTCCGCAAGGGTCGGAGTGTGGAACAGGTCATAGGACAGCGTGAATGTTTGTCAGCTGTCCTTAATTACCCCCAGCAATTACTGCTGACCAACAGCTGCAGTTAATTTGGCCACAAACTGAACACTAAGTGCGATTGAGATACCGCAACGGCTGTATGTGCATTTAGACAGCAATGCATTCTGGCTCAAAAAGTTGCATGACGGTTAGATTTCCTGTCAAACTTCAAAATTTCGGTGATGTTGCGTTGACGAGATGACATGTCACATGGTGTCAAACTATCGCGGGATGAATGCGACTGCAGTCAGATCTTGCAACCTCTGCAGTTGCTTATCCCCTTCAATGCTCGTCTGCAGACCGCCTCCGAGGTCACGCGCCCATGAACTGGTTGGTCAACAACTCACTCACGTGTGTATATGAGTCTTGTCTCACACCTCTACACAAGTTTGCGCAGGTCCCCACTTCAGCTCCTCCTCACTGCCTGTCCCCCCACTCCTCACACGTGGTGTGTTAGTAGAGCAAACTGGTGCGAGCTCATCGTCTCGTTCATATTTGTGGCCGACTTTAAATACGCTGTATTACACCCACATTGTGACAAGTTCTCGACAATGTCGTATGGGGCTAATGACAACCGGATATCCTCTTTCGGCACATTTTCGCGGAGTTTCCGGATTTTGCGGAGTACGGAAATTGTATCCATCACGGTCTCGCACCCACTGACTATGCACAAGGGAGTTAATTTTCCATCCACTCGTGTCCTCAGGCAAGGCTTTGGTTAAGAAAGTCGACACAGAAGAACAATCTCTCGGGGGGGAAATGCATTGGCCACGGTGTAGTACGGGGGCGTTGCCTGAGGACAGGAGTGGTTAACACTTAGTTGGCAAAACCTCATAAAGTTAGTTCATTCAACTTTGTAGTATCAGTACTCCAAAACCTCAAGTTGAAAGTTGAAACTTATAACTTAAAACTCTGTGCAGAAAGTTGCCTTGAAAATTTGAGTTGAAGCCAACTTTTATTTCTTAATGTAGATTACTTGACCTTATCCATTCATAAGTGCGCTATCTGAAATTAGAATTCAGTAGCCTATGTATGCATACATCTTCGTTCTCGCTGGAGAACGGGCTTCTCGTGATCGTCCGCGCGGCGAAGCAATCATGAATGTGCTTTACGGGGTCGCTGGACCACTGCACTCGAGGAACATGAGTTAAAAGCGAATAGCGAAAATAGCGTGTTGGCCAAGGTCGCTGGCCATGGTGCTGAAATTACTGCCGAGCCCGAATCCTGGTTATGAATAAAAGCCGATGCATGGGCTCGGGAGTATGGGGCTCCAACTGAAAGCTCGGACAATACCCGTGCCCGCGAATATGTGCAAACTCTGAGCGGACACCCCCTGGCCGGTTATTGGGAGAGCGAACGGAACCAAGGAGGCGCGAGGGCGGAATCCTGGATAAAACGATCAAGAAGATGAAGATAGGGGGCGACAGGGGCAGATAGAGGGTGCGAGCGAGAAAGCGAGTTTCTGGCTAGGACCAGGTGAGTGGGGAATAAATACATCGTTGATAATTGAAGGGAATGAGATTCAGGTGGGTACAGTAGGTAGGCGTGCCTGTACTAGCACGCAAGAAATGGACGAATGACAGACGAGCAGGGAATACAGAGCAGGTGTTAATTTAGACCTGTCAAATTTCATTACGCTTCTCCCGAACTTTCGTTTGGAAACAGAACGACATTTCTACGCATCCACTACACTTTGTATACAATTTCATTACTTGACTGTACCCATTCTAGGCATCCACTACAATTTGTATACCATAACATCTCATATAAGATCAACCTTTCATAAAAAACATACAAAAGTGAATTGAAATAACTCAACTTGAGAAAGTAGAAGTTGGCACTGCCAAATTCATGGTTGGGGGGCTCAAAAATTCCAGTAAGTTGAACAATATCAAGTTGCAGTTTTTACAGTGCATAATACCATTACTATATAATAGTAAAACACATAGCAAGACAGACAAAACATGTTGCCTTTACAGTAGGGTGCATCAAATGCCCCCTATGAAAAAATATTGCCTTGGCCCTATAGTGAAAATGTTCTACACCCTGTAAAAACACGCTGTGTGGATTATTTTGAAATTTGGATGATGTCTACCGGTGCCACCAGCCCAATGAAAATAGAAAATAAAGGTGATAGTCGAAATCTTGGAATAGAAATGGACATTTCGCAGTCCCTCCAGTTTTTCGCGATTCAGCGATCGCGTGGATTCATGCAAATTCAATGATATTCCGCATAATTTCACGATGCCGCATAATTCCTGTAAAGCCGCATTTTTCCCGCAGAATTTCAACATTCTGTGGAGTTTATTGATTTATATTTTCGTCAAAAAAATAATAATGTGACTACAATACCACCGGAGACGAAAACCAATAGGCTTACGAAGCATTTTTTGTTAATATGTCACTGAAACATTGAAAAAGAATTGCCTGCTATTTCGGAAGTCGCGAGCCTCATCTCAGCTGTTCCGCGTCTCTCCTCCCCTCCCTCACATTAGGCTACACGCAGGCGTCGGTGCTGCACACTCATGACCTTTTTTTAAACAGCAGTAGCCTACTTTTCAGTGCAATCCTGGGTGGAAAAAGTATTGTTGCCCATTTATCCATGACGAAGAAGTGTATGCAGTCATGAAATAGGCCTAGTGGCGGTAGGCCTACTGTAGCAAACATCTTACGTTAGGCTACATTTTTGCGGAACTTCTCCACTCTCCCCTGTCGCTTTCATGAGCATGCTACCCGACGGTCGTTGTCTGATCTTTTTTCAATGTTCGCTAATGTTTGTAATTTAATGGTCTATGTCTATGCGTAGGCACAAGCCTTCTGATAACAATCACTGTAGTGCCGATCGCAAAGGTTTCGGAAGTGTGGAGTTTTGCAACTTGTTTCAGTCAAGGACACCGAGATAGGAAGTGAACGGCCCTTCCACGCTTTCACTGTGTTATTGCAATAAAGTCTTGCGAATCCATGCAACCATGCACACAACCATGTCAACGAGAGCGTGTATGCCATCACAACTTAGCATCAAGCAAATAATATGCAACAGCTTGCAATACGAGCACGAGAGAGAGAGAGAGAGAGAGAGAGAGAGAGAGAGAGAGAGAGAGACGCGTCTTCCAACAGGTGACATTGTAACGCTTGCATACAGCCTGGCTACTGAACCCCGCGACGCGGGCCTAGTGGTAGGCTATACCCACAAGTATTTTTTCATAACGCGCTGTCCCGTTTTCCCCCGAAGTCGTTCTAAAATATCGACAGAGATTTATGAGTGTCGCGGCCATGATTTTTTTTACACATTGGACGCACTGGCTAATAAGACGCTCTGACAGTTTTTGACAATATTTTATTATTCTATTAGGCCTGTGTTTCTGAATCTCTCTCTCTCTTTTGTCTTAAGCCTGCTTAGACTGATTGTGGTTTTCAGTTAGGCTACCAAAAAAAACCCAGAAAGGGATGCAAAATCTTTGCAAAAAATGAGAAAATGCCGCAAAATCTTTGCAAAAAATGAGAAAATGCCGCCACAAAATCAGACATTTTGACCGCAAAAATCACAAAATCCCAGTGCAAAATCCTGGAGGGACTATTTCGGTGCATAAAGCTACCCAATAAAAACATATTGCCTCAGCTGTGTGATAAAAATGTTCTATTCACAGTAAAATCACTCTGTGTAAAATATGGTGAAATTTAGATTCATTCTACTGGGTCCACCAGGCCCATGAAAATACAAAATAATGGTGATAGTGATGGGCAACCTGGATTCCAAAGCGGAAGTCCAGTGCCACATATTCCAAATGACATACCTAGTTTTACCTTTCCAATTAGGGCAATTGGACAGGTAAAACCAGGTAATTTGAAATCTGTGGCACTGGATTGTAGCTTTTGAATCCAGGTTTCCCATTGTCTTAAAACAGAGGTAGGCGAGTACATTAAGGGTTTAACCCCAAAAAAATTGATACAAAAGTTTTTTTCATGGATTCCATTACTATTGGACCTCCTAAATGACATACTAAAAATCTAGTAAAATCTGACTTTGGGAAATTAGTTATTTTCAACATGGCTGCTATAGGCTTATTATAAGGGCAGAGAGACACTCCAGGTGAATAGGCCAAAAAATGTGGCTGCCGATATCATATGAAACTTAACCCGGTGATTGCTCACATATTTGTGAGAAAAAAATGTATTGCAAGTTTTCTGAAATGTTATGTTTTAATATGGTAATTAGACTATGTCTAATTAAATACGCATTACATTTCAAAATGCAAAAACTCAAAATCTAAAAAAGCCAGCTCAAAATTACTCTTTTATTTTGTTCCTAGTAAGCCAAAAGATATCTTCAGAAGAGAGTATGGACATCTCGTTTTGTTTTGTAGTTAATCTAAAGATCTTTGTGCAGACACGCCAGCTAGCAATTTTTTTCAAAACATGGTTATTTAACACTTCTCTAGATTCAAATAATTGAGTTTTATGTTTCTCAAGTTCTTCCAGATATTCTATGAGTCTGGTAATATCATTGTTAGCATGTATCATGGCAAGGTCAGCTGTCTTCAACTTATAGCCTCTCCACAGGGGTGTCCTAAGGGCTGATACTGGGGCTCCTATTTGCCATGTACACCACGTCACTGGGTCATGTCATCTGTTCTCACAGATTCTCATACTACTGTTACACTGATGAAGCACAGTCATATCTGTAATTTGTGACATATGACTCTGTGACTCTGTGTATTAACAAAGAACAAATTGAACAGGTAAAGGAAGTAAAGCTACTTGGAGTCATCATAGATAGCAGACTGTCCTGGTCTAAACAGATTGACCACATGGTTAAGAAAATGAGTAGTGGCTTGGCACTACTCAGGCATGGTGGCCAGTTTCTCACTCAAGAACTAAGGAAAAGGATTGTATGCTCTTTGGTTTTAGCACAGATGGAGTACTGTACTATTGTGTGGTCAAATGCCAACAAAGATCACCTTGCTAAACTTCAGCGAGTCCAAAACAAGGCAGCACGTCTTGTTCTTAAATGTTCCTACACAACAAATATCACCTACATGCATTCAGTTTTACAGTGGTTGAGAGTGGAGGAAAGGCTTCACGTCTCTTTACTAACATCAACTTGGGCAGTTTTACACAACAAAATGCCATTAAATCGCTATAATCTCCTCTGTAAAAGCTGTGATATTCATAAATATAACACAAGGCATGCAGCAGCAGGGAGACTGAGCATCCCAAAGAGCAATACGAATGCATTTCTACGCACTGTTGAATATAGATCAATTAAAGCATGGAACAATTTGCCAACCAAATTAACTATATTGAATAGCAAAGTGGTTTATAAAAAAAAGGTGAAAAAACATCTGAGCCTATCATATATAAACTAGGTTAGTGCAGAGGTAGAGATGTTTGTCACAAGGTCTTAAACCATTATTAAAGTAATTTATGTTTATATTAAATGTTTTTTTTGTGTTTGTTTTTTTCTTTCTTTCTTTTCAATGTATGGTGCTTAAATGAATGTACAGATTTGTGTAGAACTTTTAACTGTGTGTGATTTTATTGTTGGACCCCAGGAAGAATAGCTGGGTTTGCGCCCAGCTAATGGGGATCCTAATAAACTAAACTAAACTAAACATGGTCTACGCACACCTTACCGCTTGCCTTTCTGAACTATCCACAAGTATGATGGAATGCAGTTGAGCCTCGCTAAAACAGCACTGCTGGTGATCCCAGGCGAAGATTCAGGCTGCGATGATATCAAACTCAATATGGACTCTGCTGTTGCTTCAAAGAAGGCCACAAGAAACCTAGGTGTCATTATTGATGACCATCTATCATCCTCTGGCCACATAGCCTCAGTTTCCCAGTGTCGCTTCTCAGTAACTTAAATATACATACAATCAGACTGTGCCTGACCTAAATGACTCCACTTCTGATAGGCCTACTGTCCATCTGACCTCAACTACTGCAACTCTCTCTTGACTGGTCTTCCAGCTTGTGGAATAATACCTTTGCAAATGTCACTGCATGTCAGTCCTCTTTTCCATGCCCAAATTGAATACAATACCCTGACCCTTGCCTACAAAGCTACAACAGGCCCAACTCTGGCATATCTGAAAGCTATGCTAAAGCCCTATGTTCCTTCCAGGACATTGCCTTCCTCCAGTACCAACCATTTCATCTTGCCCTCTACTTACACAAGTAGTGGCTCCTGTCTGTTCAGTTCAGCTGCTGAAAGACCCAAAACACCCAGTGACACCATGATTCATCACTGATGATGTGCCCTGACAAACAGCACCTGGATATTACCATAGCAGTAGTGTCTTTATACACCCTAACAGCACTCCAAACAAACAGATCCTGAAAACATGTTAATTCATGCAAATAGCATGACATAGTGAAGTTGAACAATATAAGGAAGTTAGCATCTGGCAATGTATATTACTATAGTATATATTACTGACAAAAACATTTCATTTAATTTGCACAAATACAACATTTCTGGGTTTCCCATATAAAATAAATAGATCTTTTGAAGTTAGCTAATAATGTAATTATCATGTAATAACCTTTATTTGGAAAAACTTTGATCTTGAAAATGACACCTTTCCTGGAGTTAGATTTTCCTAGATTTTCAGTATGTTAGTAAGGACACCTGGATGTATTGAAATCAGTTGAAAAACCTTTTGTATCAATTTTTTGGGGGTTTGGTGTATTAACGCCATAGATGTACTCGACTAAGGTGGACAAACCCTGTGACACATTTGCCCCAGCCAATAAAATGAACCAGCTGATCCTAATTACCACTTAAGCCAGGTTGATGAGGTAATTAGTGAAATCACCTGTATTGGGAGCACAAACAGAAGGAATATCTAAGGAGAGTGTGTATTCAGTCGATCCTCTTACACAGACTTCAGTCTCGGGACAGACTGGTGGTCAAACTGCTATATTCAGGCAAAATTGCAGTTTTGCAACACAATATCAATTCCTTGCTGCCTTGGACCACTGCTAGTATCAAGCAAGAGATTGCAAAGCTGTATGACTGTTATATTTGTGTGTTTCACCTACAATTCATGGAGGAACATCTGTACTAAAGCTGTGAATGCTCCTTGGAATGACTAGGCTACAAGGCAGTCAATACAACTGTATCGATGAGTGCCATTACCTATTTATCCCATCGCCTGTGGTAGTATTTCACTTTACTCCATCAGATGAGTACCATAACTTACCTGAGAGACCCTTGGCAATGACTGGTGATACCCATGACATACCTAGAAGTCACTTAAGTGCAGGTTTTGGGAAGCCACTCTTTCCAACATCACAGTTGTATTGACGGTACTCTATTGAACTACTGCAGGGATTTCTTGAAAGAACAGAAGTCATTCCAAGGAGCATTCACAGCTTTAGTACAAATGCTCCACCAGGTATTAACAGCTACCTGTACAGTCCTGTAGGCCCACAGGTGAAACACACAAAAGTCATACAGCTTCGCAATCTCTTGCATGATACTAGCAGTGGGTGAGCTGGTTCATTATATTGGCTATATTTGAAGAGCTCTTTTCCAAATGAGATATATCCATTTTATAGAATTTTGGGAAATTGACATTTTTGTATTGGGCTTTCCATTGAATTGCATTGCAAAATGCATTTTATAGACGTTTAAAAAGTATGTTCTGAAAACATTTGAATGGCAAGAATTCACACATAGGCTAGATTATAGGACTTCTTAACAGTCAATTACAACATTAGTCAAAAATGGTGGATATAGCGTTTTGGAAAAGAGCTCTTCATTTGGAATATGTGGCACTGGACTTCAGCTTTGGAATGTACGTTGCCCATCACTATCACCATTGTCTTGTATTTTCATGGGCCTGGTGAACCCAGTAGAATTCATCTAAATTTCAACATATTTTACACAGAGTGATTTTACTGTGCATAGAACATGTTTATCACACAGCTGAGGCAATATGTTTTTATTGGGTAGCTTGATGCACCGAAATGTCCACTTCTATTCAGGGCCCGGGCACTTTTGGATTTAAAGGGCCCCCTCATTATTATTAGTGGCGGAGAACTGACTCACCGGTGGGCTCCGCACCCTCGTGGGCCCCTATTTTCAATAATAAAAAAATGCTATGCCCGCTATGCCAGATGGCCAGTCCAGTCCTATTCCAAGATTTTGACCATCACCAATATTTGCTATTTTCATGGGACCGGTGGCCCCGGTAGACTTCATCCAAATTTCAAAATATTTTACACAGTGTGTTTTTACTGGGTGTAGAACATTTTTACTATAGGGCCATGGAAATATTTTTTCACAGGGAGCATTTGATGCACCCTACTTTACAGCCTACACATAATACAGTACCCCAATGGGGTTAGAATGCCCATGCCTCTAAAACACCAAAATGTTGTATGGTAATACACAGATATATGGGCTATAATCAAGAGGGAAATGAGGGTTACCAAAACAAGAAGCAGCTGACAGCAAAACATTAAGGACATCTGAGCTTCCACAACTCCCACTGCCATTGACTTCAATGTAAGTATTGAACGCATGCAATCTCAGACACCTGCAGCACCTTGGTAATTTGTGACCTTTTGTGACATTTTGACAGGTTTTTTCTTACAAGTCTGGGGATGGATTAAACAAGGGGTGGGAAAACTTTGTCTTGAGGGCCGTTTGCGGCCCTTGAGGCCGTTTTATCAGGCCCCCAATATAATTGTAATGTTATGCAGCTTCACATGAAATATGACATTTTTGTAGAAAATACATTTGCAATACAATTAATTTATATTCAGGGGACCTAACGAAGGTGGGGACTGTTTTAAAGGTGGCTGCCTTCAATATTGACCTAAGGTGCAGGGGGAAATCTTGGTTTGTGTTCATAGTACGGCCCTGGGATGAATTTGAAGTGGCCTCTCAAATTAAAAGGGTTCCCCACCCCTGGATTAAACCATCCGGCGGGCTGCAGCCGGCCCTCTGGCCTTTTTTTCACACTCCTACCCTAGCCGCACGTTATGCATGGCAGCCACAAAAAATTAAGTATAGTAGGCTACATGGCATATTTGGTACTTGGCATATGGTCCTTGTCACCTGATCACTCATCACAAGTGATGGCACAATTTCAGGCACAAGGAATCTGTAAATCACAACTAAGCAGTTTTGACTGGTCCATGCACAAAGTGGCACAAGATTAAGACCTGAGAAATACAAATCCTCTCTGGTGGTCATGAGGTCGTTTTAGACGCTGCTCAATGAGGTGAGTAGACTTCTTTCCACGCACGCACGCACGCACGCACGCACGCACGCACGCACGCACGCACGCACGCACGCACACACACACACACACACACACACACACACACACACACACACACACACACACACACACACACACACACACACAAACTATAAAATAAATAACATACTCAAAAGACCCCTGTTGATGCCCCCCCAACCCTCTATGTAATCTCTGTTACCCTATATGGAAGAATTGGACAATTAAAGACATTGGATAATTACATTGGTAATTAGTGAAAGTAATGTATACAGTAACTCAGAAAGACAAGAGGGGTTTGGGATGTTTGTGTGTTTTATTTAAGTATATGTAGGCTAGTGTGTTTTAAATAAACATTTTCCAGGGTTCCCTTTCCACTCTCTCTGGGTTAAACACAATTTCTTACCTGAAGTACAACCATGATATTAAAATGGTTAGGCCTACACAAACACCTCATTTGTTGCGTACAGAAATGTACAACTTCAAACACTCATAAAAGTAAGAAAGGAAATATGAAGGTTCTGAAGTTTGTGTTATCCATAAAATATTTTATTTTGACTGCAGAAGTGACTTTTCATAAAGCAGGGGCACCTCATCTTATGGGAACGCGCTCGTATTCCAGTCATCCATGCGTGCGCGCGCTAGTGTGAATGGAGGCACACACACGCACACACACACATCGCACACCCCCGACCAACCCCACCTCCTTCCCACAATGAAAACTGAGCTAGCAGGGGGGAGGGAAAAGACCATGAAAGGAGAGAGTTGGATGAGAGCTACTTTTCGGGTCATTCTGTACTAAATTCTTTTGGCCTGTTTCGTTGCACGGCTACTCGAAGAAGATTTGAAAAGAAGAAAAAGGACAGAAAAGGAACTTTTTACCCAGCGACTACTTTTTTCAAGATTTTGCGGTCTCCGCACATACTGAGCGAGTCTGGTTAACCAAAGTTAGCTCGCCAACGTTAGCACTGCTAGCTTGTCGGCTAGTAGGAAGAAAAACCGGGAGAGGAAGAGAGAAGACAAGAAAGCGCAGTTATCTTCCAAGTCGTATTATGTTGCCGCTAGGACGTAGTCTGAGCTTTGGGTGACACTGAAGTAGTGTGATTACTTCTGCGGCGAGAGGAATTAATGCAACAGGTTCGGATACGCGCCATGGCGGAGCTGAAGGACACTTCTTGTGGTACCAGTCCGTATGTGTGCCACCGCTGGCCGCATTCGGTGCTGTGGAGACTGGGGGGTTTCTTTTTCCTTCTGCTTTTGGAGGGGGCCCTGTGCCTGGCCAGTCCGAGTGGGCCACCCGGGACTAGTACCAATACCAACCGGCCCTATGTGAATATCTTCCTCAGCACGGAGGAGGTCAAGAAACTCTTGGGTAAGTTGGAAGTAGAAATCTGTGTCTTGTATTGTTTTGATTGACTATGGCGTCTAGCAGAACTCCATACGCACCAGGGATTGAAGCCTATTAAGTTCACGTCAGCCTCCAGTTGAAATCAATCCAGCGGAGGCTACTTTGTAAGCTGCTTAACAATGGAAAGTTGACCTGACAACTAAAGACCTAACATATCTGGCCATTATTCTGGCTCTTTTCGAGTGTGTTCTTTCGCCTAAGTTTGCATTTCGGTATTGATGCAGCAAGTGAACTTTTTTGGTTTCTGCGCAGCTTGCTGGGCCAAAAGTGGTAAACCAAATTATGGATGAACACGGAGCACTACAGCATTTGTTCTTGTAAAACGTAAACACAAAATAGGGTAAATACACAGCCACTGGGCAGTCGTGTCTTGTGGTAGCCTACCATTATCAGTAGCCTACTTATGACTTGCGTGTCACTTTAAGCACCACTTCTGATAACCTTTTAGTATTACGCATTGGTATTTAAGTTTTGTTTCAGCCTAATAATACTTCAGATGTATTGTTGGCCGTGTGTATTGTGTCCTAGTGTGTTTTTGGGTTGCCTATCCGATTGCCTGTCCGATTGTGATTGGAGGGGGCACGGTGTGATTTTAGCCGCCGCGTGATACCTCCCAGACGTTCGAAACGAGCGCCCTTAGTAACTTTGCAACATTGTTGCTCCTCCAACTGTGGTCTAGACAATTGCTTTGACGATTGTAACAGGCAGTCAGATGCTGACGGCGACCGGGTTTACCCGATTGGTGAAATTGTGTTGGTTTCAAAATGGTAATTTTGCTGGTTTACAACATCTATTTCCGTGCATCGGAAGTCCAGACACACTGAAATTCAGTGTGTTTGTTTACACTTGTGTGGTAGTGTTTGGATTTTTTGTCTTTCTTGGGTTCGTTTAAGGTTGGAAAGATGTTGTTATTGACTTCTGTTTTTTTTATCTCCATCTATCTCCATTAGAATACAAGAATGTTCAGCAATTCAATGAAGTCGCCGTGGCGCAGATGCGCGCTTTGGCCTTTTTTGAGAGAGATGAACTAGGCCAAGAAAGCGCAACTTGCCCGCTCCTTAGCACTACAGCCGTAATGGGAAGCATATGCACAAGGGACAGGGACTACTTTGTCTTCTGGTAGGAGAAAGATGCTGCCCGTGGCAGGGCACTCAATACATCTGGTCTTATATTGAATTTAGGGTAGAAAAACGCATGACTATTGCGAGTTGTCTAAACAAAGAGATAAACAGTTGCTCTTTTAGCCCATGTTTTGAACTACTTGGATCAGATGATTTCGTGTACTCAATCTGCTTGCAATACACATGGTGTGTGTGTGTGTGTGTGTGTGTGTGTGTGTGTGTGTGTGTGTGTGTGTGTGTGTGTGTGTGTGTGTGTGTGTGTGTGTGTGTGTGTGTGTGTGTGTGTGTGTGTGTGTGTGTGTGTGTGAGACACACACGCGCGCGTTTTGGAATGTTTTTGTTGCGAGTGTTGATCCTTGTGTTTTTTCCTCTGCAGTTTTTCCCCTCTCTTTGATTCTGGTGTAAATTAATGATTGTTAATTACGGGGTGCGCCTTTGCTGGCGGAGGGGAAACCCGCAATTACCTTTTGCGCGTCTGAGAGCTAATGAAGGGTTGGAATAGCCGCTTTAGCCTGGAAGCGTGAGTCGACTCACAGACCCAGACTGCATAAGCTCGTCTGCATTAGGGACTGGTACCTGCAGCTCCGTCACGGTTTGTGGAATGTGGGAATTAAGTCATTGTGAAAAGGTACCAGCTCATGACGAGAATCAAAGACGTCCTAATACTGTTCTAGTTTTGGGAATAACAGCTGCATTTGTAAGTGCACACACACACACACACACACACACACACACACACACACACACACACACACACACACACACACACACACACACACACACACACACACACACACACACACACACACACAGGATATATAACCCAATGAGTGCTTTATAGTTTGACAGAGGAATACCGGATGGTGCACACATAAATAGTGTTGCCTGTTCAAGGTCTGAATGGTATACTGGGCAGATACAGTATGACATGTCTCCTCTCCCACTGGGTGATGATGACCACAGACCAAGCTAATAGGCTTCCCTAATAGAGGAACACACTCACACAGACACAGACAGACACACAGAGGGGGCTAATAGGAGACCTTAATAGTGGGATGTGCTCGCCAGCAGTGAAAAACAATAGTAAGAAAAATACATCTCTCTCTCTCTCTCTCTCTCTCTCTCTCTCTCTCTGCTTGCGCTTTCTTTCTTGGTTTCTTCATAGTGCCACCCCCGTTCTGCTCTTGCAATTGTGGTTGCCAAATGTATTGGCAGTGTCAGATTATTTTTGAGTACAACAAAGATAATATTTCATGCAAATAGCCGAGAGGTGGGTATGAGTATGTTTAACGTCTGGGTGAATAAGGCTTTGTGTTGTAGTCTCTTGGTGGTTTTCATCACGCAATGCACATGGCTTTTAAACCAATCAGCATTCCGTTGACATTCTTTTTTTTTGATGAAGATGAAATCTGGTCTGTCTCTGTGGTATGCAAGCAGCTGTTTCTGTTTAACACTGGGGGTGGGCACTGCCACCATAGCAAAAGCATGCAGTGCAAGCAAGCACAATATTTGGACCATGATGCAATGCTGTTATGATCCTCTACTTTTACCACTGTAGCATATGGTATATGGATGTAGATCGTTTAGTAGAGGGGATAGTTGTAGAAGTTATGCTCCACAATATTTTGTACTGATAATTCATCATCCTTTCTGACACCAAGTCCCTAATGATGGGCCATTTGGTCAAGTGAAACATGACGTGTGTCTTTGTTCATTTGGACTAAACCTGCTTTAGGCCTTTATATTCCTTTCTGCAATTTGTTCACAATTTGCCCTGCAGTGTTTAGCTCATTCTACCACAATACTTTCCTCTCTTTTCACGCCATCCTTCTTTGTAGATGTGTGTGTGCGCGCGCGTGTGTGTACGCATGCGTGTGCGTGTGTGCTATTCGTGCGTTTCAAAATATCTCCTACCTGGAGCATCTCTAGTGTTACATATAGCCCAGGCTGCTTTGTTCCATGAACAATAAGTGCTGTCAGTCTTGGAAGAGAGGAGAGGACCTGCCAACTGTTACCCCTAAAGAAAGAGCAGAAGACCTGGTTGATTCACTGAGAAGGGGCCCATGGTCTGCTGTCATTGGTGGAGAGGGCTCTGAGGCCCCCCCTATGATTGGAGGAGAGATGCTTTTGTGCTGTCTGATTGGTGGAGAGGCTGGAGTTTGATTGACAGGCTTATGGCCTTGAGGGAGACGTAGAGGCCGTCTCAGCTGGGTGGAGGGGGTCAGAGGTGCATGGCTAACCATCCCTGCAGGGCCCCTGAGAGAGAGAGAGAAGGAGAGAGAGAGAAGGAGAGAGAGAGAAGGAGAGAGAGAGAAGGAGAGAGAGAAGGAGAGAGAGAAGGAGAGAGAGAAGGAGAGAGAGAAGGAGAGTGATCGAAAAGGCGAGAGAGATCTGAGAGCATTGGGTTACTTTCTTACTTTCTGTGCCACAGGAGTACTCACTCCAGCATGACTCTTCAAGACATGATGCTTCACTGGCTCCCTGTCATCAGAGAGGAGGGCGGGGGGGTACTCTAGTATGACTCTGCCATGATGCTTCATTGGCTTCCGTCAACTGTCTTTCTGTCATGCGGGGGCGATGTTGAGGATGGCTTGTTCGGTTCAGCAGTACGTGGGACTGTCCCAACTCACCCTTTTGAGCATGTC
>NC_085862.1:55545081-55560081 GCF_034702125.1 Engraulis encrasicolus | reverse complement strand
GAACAACACCTGAATGCTGGTGTTTGGTTCTTTATTAATTTCAGAGATAATGGGACTCAAACATATGACATCATACAAATCACCTAGTAATAATATGGTAATACCATAGTAATATCACATGACAGCATGTCTATCGGAATATGTGAAGGATGGAGATGGTCCATGAGGATGCAGGAAGTTCAGTTTCACCTCTCCAGTGCTCGGCATTCATTCCTCAACACATGCTAGCCACTAGTTGCCATCATATACAGCTACAACATACCCTTTGATGCTTGAACATTTAGAAAATTCCTTTATTCAGCTTATTCTTTCAACCCTGCCTTCTCTGAATGCTGAAAATGGTCTAGCTTCCACTGTGTCCATTGACAATGGGCAGAAGCTGTGTAGTTCAACCTTTATGTCCCATTATCTCTGAAATGAATAAAGAACCAAACACCAGAATTTCAGATGACATTGCAGGCTACGTTAAGACAAGGAACTGGCAATTTTAAAATATGAGGTTTTTTTAGATATTACATTTTTAATTTTTCAATTTATCACAATTCATATTCTGAGGGTTGTTTGTTGTATTCCAAGCTGATTGTGTAATTTATAGAGCCAGAAAAGAGCTTTCAAACAACACCACAAGGCTAAATGTATAGTGTCCTACCCTCACATGTGAACCTTTCCTAGTCTGTTTCTCCCTTAATATTAGTGTCAGATTCAAACCAATGCAGTTCTGGGGTGCTACCTTGCTACTAAAAAGGCACACCAAGTATGATTTGGAATCCGTGTCGGTCGGGTCCCAAAGTGTCTGATTTCATGTGAAATGACCCTCTGTGGTTCTGTTCAATGACTGCGCTAGCTGAGTGTCTGAGCTTGCTGAGGTTCTATTCGATGCCTCTGTGCGTTGAGGTTCTGTCCAATAGCCAGGCCTTCTCAGGATCTGCCCAGGGGCTGGTTCTGTCCAATGTGCAGTTCTAGGCTTTATTCAAGAGAAGCTATAAATCTCACTTCATTTTTGCATTTGCTCTCCTGTGCACATACTGGGCCATGCATGCTGCTTTTATGGACAGGGATGGTCATGGCTAGGCTATATCACATGCTCACAATAGATCGATTCATAACTCCATCTGTGGATAATGACGGGAGATTCCCAGTTTGCCCAGACTGCCCCCCCGCCATACACACACACAGACATGTACAGCAAAGGACCTGAACTTCCTCAGGAAGTGTGTACACATGTCTGTGTGTGCCTGCGTGTATCTGTGCATGTGTCGTTCTGACCGACCTCCAGGCAGCCTGTGTGACTGTGTGTGTGTTAGGTATGCGAACCAGAGCTCGCTGTCAAAATGGCCTGAAGGGTCTGTGTGTGTGTCTGTGTGTGCATGCATCACCCTTACCTCTTCTTTCAGGACACCACTTGCCTTAGTCCTGCACTCAAAGCTCTTAACATACGGGCAGGACTCTCTCTCTCTCTCTCTCTCGCTCTCTCTCTCTCTATCTCTCGCTCTCTCTCTCTATCTCGCTCTCTCGCTAGCTAGAATTTCTCTCAAACTCTACCGCTCCCATAGAACCTGGTGTTTAAAATCCCACAGGACATTTGTGACATGAATTTATCTAATCAACTATAAGGCCTATGTGAGTGTACGCTCCTGAAAGGGTTAAGGTCTGGAGTTAGGAGGAGATGGGGAGGCATGTCTGCCATGCCAAGCTGCTCCTTATCAGTGTTGTCAGTGGGTGATGCCGTGATATACATCAGGAGGAGAAGGCTGTGATTTACATCAGACAGGCTGGCGGAGGAGGAGGAGGTTCTGAGATGCATCAGACAGGCTGGGGGAGGTGGAGGTGGAGGGGGAAGTGGGGCGGAGGAGGAGACTTTTAGATGCATCAGACAGACTGGTGAATAGTGGAGGCTTGAGATGGGGTGGTGACATGCATTTGGAGGAGGAGGCTCTGGGATGAGGTGGTGTGGGGATCTCAATCAGACAGGAGGAGGCTTGTGATGGGCTCTGAGATGCACGAGGCGGGGGAGCTCTCAGATGGGCCTGTTTTTCCAGTCGCCTCTCCTGCTGGTGTCTGGCTCTCTGTGTGTGTGTGTGTGTGTGTGTGTGTGTGTGTGTGTGTGTGTGTGTGTGTGTGTGTGTGTGTGTGTGTGTGTGTGTGTGTGTGTGTGTGTGTGTGTGTGTGTGTGTGTAGTCTCGCACCAGGGGGATCCTGACACTGGAGTGGGTCATTGCAGAGACGAAGGAAGGGGAGGGAAGGCAGGAGAGAAGATTGAGGAGTAGAGTAGGAGGAGGTATTCAGTAAGGAGGGAAACAAGATGACCATCTGTTTAGCCCTACCTCGCGCTGCAGAAGTATGTGGATTAAAATCAAATCCACGCATAACTCTGGTTCTGCTCTCGATTTGACTTACTGCTGTTAACACATACTTGTGGGCGTACTTGAGTGAAAACGGAATGATTTGCGTTATGTTTTCTTTTTTTTTTCGTTTTTGGTGAATGTGGGAATGGAGCACCAGGTTTGCAGGTGCTACCCCAGAAGCACTTTGGGTAAAAAGATACAGCCCAGGAGTGTGCGTGTGCGTGTGTGTGTGCGTGTGCGCGCGTCGTGTGCGCGTCACTGCCCACAGGGCACAGTAGCGACACACTGCGCACTCTTGCCAAAGTAAACTCATAGCACCTTATTCAACAAGTGGACAGTGTTTGGGAAATGTCCATTGTGGTTTGACATTTTGTCTCTCTGTATGCAGCAGCACATGAACGTTGACCGCAGACTTTGTTTTCGGAGTGTGTGTGTGTGGGAGGAATTGGTGGGTGGGGATATAGGGCTGGGCGGTTTTGGAAAAAATTAGCATCACGGTTTTCTTGATGAAAATTGATATCACGGTTTTCTGCACGTTTTTTTGATATGCGACGATTTCCCCCCAAATCTTAATCTTTCTGAGGAAAAGATCTCAAATTAAATGTTAAATCATGAATTTAAATTAATCTCCATTCATATTTTATCATTTTTTCATTTCAATAATAGTTTCTATAATTTACAGTTTATATTTCCATATCCAACAAAGTCTCAAATTAGAGAAAATGCAGCATTTCATGAAATAACCTAAAATCTTGACCAGGGTGCCATAGATTTTTCAAGGAAGAAGGGTTAAATGATTATAAGCAGCTGTTTTGGGCTTTTTTCCAAGACAGCCCAAAACAGCTTATTTCGTTCTACACCTGGCAACACTAATTGCTTATTTGTCGTTCTACACCTGGCAACACATCCGGCGTGTTGCGCTGCCGCTGGACTAGCGAGTAAACAACAGTGGGACAGAAACGAAACAGACTGAAGACAGACACGGAAAACAAACGGATTTACTTGACATTGTGTGCATATTGTCTTTGAATTAAAGTCCAAATCCAACGTAGAAGGTATTTTGTCCGGTAGTTTGTGTCATATTGCGATGTGTTTCGCTCCTATTTTGCCCCCAAATCATTTCAAACAAATATAGCAATGTAGCAATGTATCTTGTCTGCCCATTGCATTTGAAAGCTAGGCTACTTTAGCTTATAAGCAGTCTTAACAGCAGTGCTGCGCACACAGTTGAGAGGATGGTAATTAAACAGTTAAGAATCAGATAACTGTTGTAGCCTGTTAACATAGCACCACATAGAATTGCCTTTTATTTAACGTTGTGGTAGGCTAAATGAATTGAAATGTTTGTCATGATTCATCCATGCCATGTGTGTTCATCACGTTTCACTCTCACTAGCCTCTAGCGCGTAACCAATTATACATTGTGGTGACATTCCCTAGTAGAACAGCAACAACAGTGGAGTTGAAATGAAGTGTCAGAGACTTATGAATAAGAAGAATCTTTGGAGGTGTGACACGGAGTATGAAGCTCACGCACATAACATAGTAGGCTGTAAACAACAACAACAAAACCGTCTCTCGTCAAAAAGAGAACCTTGTGTAGTGTAAACCGAGATCACGGTTTTTTAACCGTACACCGCCCAGCTCTAGTGAGGATATAGGGAGTAGGGATTGTGAGGTGTTGGGCGGGGTGGTTGGGGGTTCTTTGCAGGGATGCGAGTAGCCCTTTCAACACTTTCTTTCATCCTGGTACAACTCCCTCCCCCCCGCGCACTGGGAAGGATGGCAGCTGTGGCAGCCTGTGCCTGTGTGTGTGTGTGTGGTAGCGGTATTGCCTGTATACATGTGGTCAGGGGAAGCCGTCCTTGTGTGTGTGTGTGTGTGTGCGCGCGAATGTGGATGAGTGTGTGGTAGCCTGTCAATGCATATGCTGAAGCAGAAACTGTCCTGGTGTGAGTGAGGGTTCTTGTGAAACGTGTGCGTGTGCGTGTGCGCGTGTGTGTGTGTGTGTGTGTGTGTGTGTGTGTGTGTGTGTGTGTGTGTGTGTGTGTGTGTGTGTGTGTGTGTGTGTGTGTGTGTGTGTGTGTGTGTGTGTGCGTGCGTGCGTGCACTGCATATGGGAGTAATTAATAGGAGGGTCTGGCTGCCCTCAGCCAGAAGGTCAGACTGAATTCATTATCAATCACACACACACACACACACACGAGCACACGCACACACACTCTCTCCCCATGACTGAAGGTCAGACTGTATTCATTACCAGTCTGGCTCTGCTCTGCTCTGCCCGTGACGGAACTAACCAAAGTGCCCGCAAGGTTAGGCCATCCCTCAGAAGACCTGACAGGAGGGCGGCTGGTAGGGTGTGTGTGTGCGTGCATGCGTGTGTGTGTTAGCTACAGAGTTGTCAGTTATGTAGCTGATTTGTGTGTGTGTGTGTGTGTGCTTGTGTGTGCTTGTGTGTGCTTGTGTGTGTGTGCTTGTGTGTGTGTGCTTGTGTGTGTGTGCTTGTGTGTGTGTGCTTGTGTGTGTGTGTGCTTGTGTGTGTGTGCTTGTGTGTGTGTGCTTGTGTGTGTGTGTGTGTGTGTGCGCGCTTGTGTGCGCTTGTGTGCGCTTGTGCGTGTGGGAGGGTTGTTGTAGCATCTGAAACAGGCCTGCCTGCAGAAAGCTAATGTTCATTAATGAGCCGTAATGGAAGAGGTATGGCAGGCAGCTAGGCCAGGCCCTCTGCTGCACAGCTCCTCAGATCATGCTCCTTGGCCCTCCCCGCGCACACAGAATGACGTGATTGTTGCTGCCATTGGGCCTGATCAAAGAAAACGAGTATTGGAGCTCTGAAGCCCTGGGGCTCGGAGGTCGGGGCTGTGTGGTACAGAAACGTGAGGTGGCTTGATGCGGCGAACGTTTGACCATTCAATAATGCTAATGTATGCACTTCCTGTTGCATTTTAATTCAC
Source organism: Engraulis encrasicolus (assembly GCF_034702125.1). Taxonomy (NCBI): domain Eukaryota; kingdom Metazoa; phylum Chordata; class Actinopteri; order Clupeiformes; family Engraulidae; genus Engraulis; species Engraulis encrasicolus. Next base: position 55,554,782 of record NC_085862.1, on the reverse strand, counting down.
CTCGCGTCGATTCACTTTAACATCATGAGGGGGACTGCGTGTCTGCATATCTGCATAGTGTGGTGCGGCCAATGTGTCAATGTCAATGCAGTATGCCCCTGGATACGCATCAAATCACCACTAGGAAACTACACTTAAAAATGCATGATGGGATTTGGGAAGTGTTTGTTTGCCAGGCTGACTGGACACGTTTGTCTGTTAAACCTCTGGAGCCTCCCATCTTAGTGTGCTGTTGAGACTCGACCTTACCCTTAAGGGCTCTGCATAATTCACGTCCGCACTTTGGCGCATTTGGCGCGAGAACCATTAAAATGTGGCAGACCATTCATAGTCAAAAGCGCCATTTACAGGCTTTTGCTTGCATTTTCGGAAGTGTGCCCTCTGCTGTTCATGAGAGAAACGGCAGTATCTTTCGCAACTCGCAGCGTGAGTTCTACAGATGTATAAAAATAGAAAGCCAAACACGGCTGCTGTAGGGCTACTGAACGTCTGACTTATGACTTACCACATTGAAACATAGATTTTTGTTGTAGCCTACATTGCCAGATCATTCCAAGACCATGTGAGAGCATTGTTCTGGCTGCAGAATTTATAAATAGATCGCCAAACACAACGTGCTTCTGAACAAAGTAAACAATTGTTTCACTGAACAACATTTAAGGGAGAAGATAAAATAACTCTCAATGACATTTTATTATTGTCAAAATGATGCAGGGTCCATTCTGTAGTAGCCTGCAGTAGCTGTAGCCTCTCTTCGCAACTCCTGCTTTGTCTGCCTACCTGCATGGTCGCTGGTGGCGCACACCAAGTTACAAAAAATGTGGGGTGCACGACCTCACGCCGCGCCAGCTTGCGGAGGGGCGTGCGACGTCATTTTGATCGTCGCGAGTGAGGTATAAATGAGGTTAGCGCCAGTAACGCTAAGTATGAATCCGCCTTTAGTATACTAGTCTTGGTCCAACAGTTCTACAGTATCTATCCACTACTCCCTGCCCTTTAAAGAATGCAGTTTGCCCTACTCTTTATATTTGCTGTAATGCTTTATTCCTCAAATGTGCTTCATGTCCTCGTTCCTTGAAAACACGCATGCATTTGTATGTTGCACGCATGCAAAGTACATTTCACTCCTCTTAAAGTACCGTATACCCTTCATTTTTAATAGTTATGCCCCGCCTTTTAACGCACACTTGGCCTCCACCAGGGCCAGAAAGCCAGGGGATTGGGCCTGCGTTCGATGCCTCAGGTCGTCCTGGCTGTGTGTATTGTAGTCATTGGATAACCTCCATATCCGCGTGTAAGCCCTCTTTGCTTTGAACGGGGATTCACAATGGCTGAGAGAGTCGGCTCTTAGGTTACGTGCTGGAATGATTCCTCGAGAGTAGACGCAGATTGTGTTTGTGTGCGTGTGCGTGTGTGCGTGTGCGTTGTGTGTGTGTGTGTGTGTGTGTGTGTGTGTGTGTGTCATTCCTCTAGAACACGTCTCACTGTTGACTTGCATGAGCTCCACACTGGCAGGAATGAATCCTGGCCTTACTGAGCAGAAAGCTAAGAAGGTTTGAATGCTCTTTGTCCACTGCCGTTGTCCAGATCACTCTTAATCTCAGACTGTCCAAACCTCTTCGTTCGTACTCTTACACTGGTTGCCCCTTTGGCCTGGAAGAGAAATGGAATGGGTGGAAATAAAATATGACTGCTTTTTGCATCAATAAATATTCTGTTTTCTGCATCAGCTCTTGGCCAGGATCCGTTCTGCATGGCTGCAGGTTACTGCTCTCCGAAGCAGACCTGTCTCCCTCTGGCTGAGGCGATGCCTATGTGGAACTGTCTGTCAAGGGTCTGGTGTGTGTCTGTGTGTGCGAGCATGTGTCTTTGCGTCTGTGTCTGTGTGTGCGCATGTGTGTCTGTGTACGCAGTGCGCACGTGTGTATCTGTGTGTGTGTGTATCTTTGTGTGTGTTTGTGCCTGTGAGTCTTTTTGTGTCTGTGTGCAATGCATGTCCGTGCGTGCGTTCTCTATGTGGACCTGTCAGGGTGTTGTGCATTTCTGTGTCTCGATGTGGAAATGTCAGTTGATGTGAGTGTGTGTTTGTGGATTTAGTGGACCTGTCAGGTGTTTGTGTGTGCATGTGTGTATTTGTGTCTGTGTGTGTGTCAGCCTGGGAGGAAAGACCACTCTTTCACATTCATTACTTTTCCGGGAACTGAAACTCTGGTTGTCATCAGGGGGCCAACTATATTCCTGCACCTGTTTGGCCGCCTATACATCATGCACATGTACACAGTGGTTAAGATGCTGGCTTATGAAACATAGAAAACATGAATAGGGTGTGTGTTACAATTTGAACTCTTGTGTCCTGTGAAGGGTTAGAACGTTAAAGGGACTAAGTTTATTGCACTCAGTTGGTTAAACGAACTCGTGCACTATGAAAAGACGGACCATCCCAATGCAGGAGCCGAGGTTGCTGTTTTTATGGCAATAACTATATTACAAAACATTACTGAAGTGTTGAAAACAATGAGGTTCTTTGCAATGCAGACTTTGCGTTTCCTTTAGACCAATCACTTTCACTTTTTCCTGTGTTCATTCTGAGCTACCAAAGTGGCGGTGTTGCGCTTTCAGTGCTTGTGGTCCAGAGGCGCCCAGGCCTCCAGACTGAGTGGTCTGACATACCCAGGCTACAGGAGAGAGGAGAGGAGGCAGGGGGTCCCTGTGGTGGTGGTCTAGTCTGCTCTGGCCGTGTGTGTGGCAGTGGCAGGGTCAGCTGATTTATTTTTGCACATGTCACTGGGCCGGTGACCGGGCCCGTAAATCCTTCAGGGGACCTGAAGGGGCCGTTCGCACCTCTCCTTTCCTCTCCTTTCCTTTCCTTTCCTCTCCTCTCCTCACCTTTCCTTTCCTCTCCTCTCCTCTCCTTTCCTCTCCTATGCTCACTGTCACCAACAGATGCCCATTGCCCATCCTACTCTTCCTGAATGCTTTCTACTTTCTTCTACTCAGAAGGTTTGGGATTGCACCTCTCTGTGCGTGTTCCATATGCCTACCCAGCCGCCGTGTCTAGTTAGCGTCACGAGTCATGAGTACTGCCTCTGAGTCCTACCAAAGCTACCAAAGTATTGGGCCTCTCTTGCTGTTTTCAGGATGGCCAGAATGGTGCTGGTGTCCGTTCCTACTTCCCGCACCAGTTATGTTCAATCCAAAGTGCTCAACAGTGAACAACTCTCTCAAGAGTCCTGTCTCAAAGCAGGATTGGGCCTCTCAGAGTGCTTATCCAGGGCTTGAGTCCAAAAACATGGACGGAGTCAGTTCTCCAGTACAGTGTTGCCAGATTGGGCTGTTTCCCGCCCAATTGGGCAGCTGGCTGCTTAGGATGGCTGTGTGCGGTTAAAAATGGCATCTAGCAGAAAAACCTGCCCAAATTTTGCCATAGAACTCAATAGAATTGGGCGGGATTTTGTGCTTCTAGGCGGGTTTTGAGCATTTTTTTGGGCTGGAAGTCATCAGCCTCATCTGGCAACCCTGCTCCAGTACTCCACACACCCAGACCAGCTATTGTATCCTCAACTGGTCAAACTTCTGTCAGACTAGGATCCATGTTTGAGCGTCGCACCGTCCAAAGGCTTGACTGGCTCCAATTTCTTCAGTGTGCATCAATAGGGTGTGTGAGTCTGCTCTGCTCTGCTCTGCTCTCCGCTCCTCTCCTCTCCTCTCCTCTCCGCTCCTCTCCTCTCCTCTCCGCTCCTCTCCTCTCCTCTCCTATCCTCTCTGCCTACCCAGGCTGCTGTCCTCTTGTCTGGGAAAGGGCTCCTATTTGAGGCAGTGCTCTCCTCTACTCTGCATACCCAGGCTAATGTAAGCAAACATAGCTTTGGCATCCCTAGCTGGTGTTAGTATCGCAGATTCTTTCCGAGATGTTCAGAGGGCCTCTTCACAAACATGGCTCACCTGAAAAGGTCGTAGATGTGAAAAAACAGAACAAGAAATAATTATTTTTAAAAGATCAGCTTTTAAAATGTCACTTTTAATATACCGGTAGTGTGTGTTTGTGTTTGTATGTGTGTCTATAACTTATGATAAGTCTTCTCTGCCACTTGTACATTGTTCCATGGAAAAACCCACAACACTGACAGTGGAGGAGAGGAAGAGGAGAAGAGAGGAGAGAGGAAGAGAAGAGAGGAGTGGAAGGGAAGAATATATAGAGGATAGAATATGTAGAGGGGAGCAAATCAGGGATAACAAGCAGAACAGTGAAGAGAAGAGAAGAGAAGACGAGTGACGTAACAGAAGAGAAGAGTAGGAAGAATATGTAATATGGATATGTAATGATTTCGTAATCTGTGTGCATGTCCTCTTATCCCTTGTGTACTGTGTGTATACTGTGTATCCATAAACCAAACCAAGAGAGCGGTGAAGAGTAGGAAATAAGGGAGAGCAGAGTTGGTCATGGTGGAAAGAAGCACAGAGAGAGTTTGTCACGTCACGGCCCATCTCCAGCTCTCCATGGTAACGCAAATAGTGGTCAGGTTGAGTGACAGGGGACCCCTCCCCAGCACACTCAAGAGAGGCCTGTTCACAAGCCCTGTGACACACACGCACACACACACACACACACACACACACACACACACACACACACACACACACACACACACACACACACACACACACACACACACACACACACACACACACACACACACACACACACTCCTGTGCCCTTCCCTAACACCCATGAGAGGGGCTTTTTCATAATCCTTGTGCTCCCCCTCCTCAACACTCTCAAGGCTGGACCCCGTCTTCAACCCCTGTCCAGCCCTGCGGAAAACGGGCCTCTCAACTCTGTCTCCTGGTCATGTGATTGGGCAATACTTGTGAACGGAGAGATAAAACCTCTGCAATGTCTCAATCGTAAAACACATTTAACCAAAGTTAGAATCAGAGTTAACTGGAGAGAAGAGACCGGAAGCAGCACCGATACAATTCTTTTTTTTACTTCTTTTTAATCAAATACACAACACGGGGAGAGTCAGAGCTAAGTCCTTCTCCAGAAGTCCCTTCACTTAGCTATTTCAGATTAGACAGACCAGGGCATCTCTGAATGAATGGGAAAACACGGGTTACAGACTGTGGGACAACTGAGCGATCCACAAATCATATAGTTGGAATCTCAATGAAAACCAAATTGTAATTGCTGTCTAGTATTGACTGTTTAAAAGTAACACTGTAAAACTACAAGACTGTAAAACTGCAGCACTTCACAACAATACGTTTTGCTTCGCAGCCTTTAGGATCAACTGGCACGGACTCCACAGACTGGCAGCAGAGATTGTGAAGGCATACATATTAGGTTCGTGCAGTCATAAAAGCTTACACATCCATCGATACACAGAGATGATTTGGATCAATGACAGCGCAGCTCAGCAGGCAATCAGCTCTTATTCCTGGAAGGTGGGAGATGTGCAGGCACGTTCGATATTGGTGTTACAATTTGCCCCTGTTCATTTCTGTTTTTTCAGTGTTTTGTCTCATGTAGAATGTCTCTGGTCAGTCTGTCTCAGACTCTTCAGTTTTCTTGTTGGTCTCTCATTACATTGATGCACCAGCTGAAATTACTGGAGTATGTAGAAGATTGTTTAATGTTGAAGTATTGTATTCTGAGGACCCGATCAATAACAGAAATTGCCCTGTTGTCCCCATAATACCTCCACCCAGCATGATGTCTTGTAAAAGACGGATGATTTTGCGTTAGCCTTGCTTAGCCTTGGCAGTGCCACCGATAGCATCAACCTGAAGCTGTCGGGTCAGAAGACGGCTTGTCAAAGGGAGCTGATACTTTATAGGCCTGTCCCCTGCCAGTCTGTTGCAACGGTAGTAATGGCCCCAAACTTCCTGCTGCGTTGGCCTCTGTATCACCCCCACGTAATGGACGTTTTTGCCTGAATAGGTCTAGTTGCTCTTGCATTAGCCAGTGCTGTGGCAATGATGTCCTGACTGAGTAGGCTTCAGGGCCTGAGGCAGATGCAAGATAAGAGACGTGAAGCAGAGGAGAGCAATGGGGAAATAAAGGAGAAGAGTGGTGCACAGTAGAACAGTCATGAGGGGAAAAGAGAGGAGAAGAGATGACGGAAGATGAGGAGAGAGGGAGGGAACACTCTAGACTAGAGGAGCGGGCCATGAAAGGAAGCTAGTGAAAAGCGCCGGCCTGATGGTCGGTCGGTCGCATTCACTTCTCCTTTTCTTGTTTTTTTTCCATCCTCCTTCTAAGGGCCTGGCATTGAGTGTGTGCCCCCCCCCCTCCTGTCCTTCACCCTCTCCTCACTTTGTTTTCTTTCCGTCACCCCCCCTCTCTCTCTCTCTCTCTCTCTTTCTCTCTCTCTCTCTCTCTCTCTCTCGGCCTGGCATTGAGTGTGTCCCTCATTCTCCTCCACCTCCTCCGTCACAGCCCCCACTTCACCACCTCTTCTCTCTCTCTGTCTCTCTCTCTCTCGCCCCATCTCCCTCCATCTCCCTCTGGGCCTGGCATTGAGTGGTTTGGTTTCTCTCTGTCACAGACACCCACCCCCCTCACATCCACACTACACCTCCCCGGGCCCTTTTGTCCATTCCTGCAGTCCCTCTTTTTTACCTTTTCATCAGCTCTCATGCTCTTCAAAACGCTCCTCCACCCCCTACCCCAGCACCACCACCAACCTCCATTCTCTATTCTCTTTTCATACAACCTCAAACCTGCAGATGTTCCTTTTATTCTCCCATCTCATTCATGTTCCTCTGCAGATCTAAAAGAACCGACTCTTGTTTTTTGAAAATGCCTTTTATGTTATATTCCTGTTTTTCTTTAACCACTCTTTAACCGATCTGGCCATTATATATATATTTCCAACAGTTAAAGTGCTGATGTTTTTGTATGTTAGAGGCATGAATGCTGATATTTCACTGTGTTGGGAAACTTTAAGTCGGACTGTGTGCCAAAGAGGAGGGTGATATTTTTGGTGTGTTGGAGGAGCTTACCTTGATGAAAGTGGTCCTGGTAAGCCACGTAAACACAGCACATTTTGGTCACACACACACACACACACACACACACACACACACACACACACACACACACACACACACACACACACACACACACACACACACACACACACACACACACACACACACACACACACACAAGCTGTATATTGGTGAGATCCGGGGAGCCCTGGAAACATCAATATTTGTCAGGGAGATGCACGCACACACACACACACACACACACACACACACACACACACACACACACACACACACACACACACACACACACACAGTCTATGTTATTGCTGGTCTATTATTTTTTGTGGAGCCCCCCATCCTGACGTCTCTCCCTGCCATGCTCAAATATCAGCACAACAAACACATCACTTATTCTCTCCATATTTCTGGGCGCCTAACGCACACACACACACACACACACACACACACACACACACACACACACACACACACACACACACACACACACACACACACACACACACACACACACACACACACACACACACTAATGCAGACACACGCACACGCACATATTTCTGGGCTTGCAGTGTAAATGAAGGAAGTGATGTGTGTACAAACAGAACTGGGGTCATGTTTGCATTGAGGCAATTCACCCTGGTCACGACAAGCCCTGCCCAGGCTGTCTTGAAAGTTAAAATACACACACTCGCACACACATACACACACAGAAACCGCTAGTCATGTGTAAAAAGGCGTTTCCTTGATTTGAGTTCCCATCAACACAGAGAACTCTCCTCTCCTCCACCCACCTCTCCTCTCTTCCACCCACTTCTGCTCTCCTATCCTCTCCTCTCTTCCACCCACTTCTGCTCTCCTCTGCTCTCCTCTGCTCTCCTCTCCTCTCCTCTCCTCTCCTCTCCTCTGTTAACCCATTGATACCTGATGTTGCATTGCGCAACATTGGTCCCTGGCGCCTGGAGCTGCATTATGCAACATTCAGACTCATGAGATTTGAGACAACTTTTTTTAAAAAATCTCAGTTTGTTTGAGATGAATGAACACATTCTAATGAAAGATGAGGGTCTCAGCGTTTAAATGCAACTTGGTACGTATTTTTATGTGCTTCAGAAGCTAAGATATTTAGGTTTTTTAGGCTGAGGGCAGCTTTTCTTAAAAAGGGCTCAGGCATTCAGCACCCTTTTTTGCAGGTGCCTTAGGCGTCAATGGGTTAAGCTGGCTGCTGCCATGTCTGTGTTTGGAGAGTAAACTCTGTCCTGTTTCTGTTTCAAGGCCCCTCCGCTCAGATGGGCCTTGTCCCTGTTATCCCGTCGTAGTAGTTAGTGGACTGGGGTGAAACTAAGGCTGGCCCCTCCTTATACGTCACAGTGGATTGGGGGGTAACACTTTACATGACGCCGGCGTCATATGTGTGCCATAATAGTGTCATAATAGCGCCATGAAAGAGTCATACACATAATGACAATGTCATAAACGTTTTATGGCCATGAAAAGTTGACATTGTTCGGCCTGTCTTTGTCATAACCGGATATCTGCATTATGACACTGTTATGACACCATTATGTCATACGTATGATGTTGGCGTCAAGCAAAGTGTTACCGATTGGGGTTACTCTGCCTCCCTGTTTGCCGAGTGAGGCGTGATGTTCCTTCACGGAGCGCATTTGGGCTGGGCTGCATCTAGGGCTAACAGTGGATGGTGGTGGACCATGTGTGCGTACTTTTTTCTGGTGATGTGATGTGAATACCTTCTTGTGTTCTCCAACATAGCTCTGGCATGTGTCTTCTCTCTGTCAGGCAGACTTGAAGATGAGTAGAATTTAAAACATTTTTTCCGCCTCCCCCCACAACATGCAAGGTTTATTTGTGCTTTTTTAGAATGTGCTTTTTTAGAAAATCTTCTTATTTTTTATCCTCTTATTACCCTTAAAAGTTATATTTATTTATTTCTCTCTTTCTCTCCGTTTCTTTCTTTCTTTCTTTCTCTCTTTCTCTCTCTCTTTCTCTCTTTCTCTCTCTCTCTCTCTCTCTCTCTCTCTCTCTCTCTCTCTCTCTCTCTCTCTCTCTCTCTCTCTCTCTCTCTCTCTCTCTGCCTCCTCTAAATGAGTTATTGAGTGCTCTTCTAGCTGTAAGGCATTCCTTCCCTTTCCCTCTCTTCTTCTCCTTCTCCTCCATCCCCCGTTCTCCCTCTGGTTGTTTGTGTGCATCAAGTATGGCACAACCAAACAAAGAGATCTGCTTTTAGTAGCAGACATGTCCCTTGGCTTGACTAGGGTTACACACACTGCGCAGGCGCGCGTGCGTGCGTGTATGTGTGCATTCGTGACTTTGAGTGTGGTTGGGGACAGTCTAAGCACTTTTATTTGCAGTACTGGAAACTTTTCACTCGTGAGGAGATGAGGGTGACAGTCAGGATTGTTCGTTCATCCTCTCACACCATCATTAGCCATTCTTGTCCTTTTTCCAGGATTGTATTCTATCTCCACATCTCTCCTCTTCTGAATCTCTCACTCACATTCTCAACCTCTCTCCTTTTCTCTCGTTTGCTCGCACTGTTTTCACGTTCTCTTACGGTCCCCTCTTATTTTCTCTCTTTCCCCTCCTCTCATTCTCTCACTATCTCCTCGCCCCCTTTCCTCTCTTGCTCTTTCCTCATCCTCTCTCTCCTCTCATCCTGTTCTGTG
>NC_085862.1:55535081-55537581 GCF_034702125.1 Engraulis encrasicolus | reverse complement strand
CTTTTTATGTTGTGGCTACCTTGAGCCAGGTGGTCATAACAACACCTAAAGCCCATCATAGTAATTTGTAATGTACAGTATGCACTGCAATGAATATGCTTCTTAGATAATACACTCAAAACAAAACAAAATCTTTAATCCATCCAGTAGTGGCATTAGCTATGGTTACAACACCCTGACGTGTGCTACTACTAAAATGTTATTGACCCGTGTACGTAGATCAAGGCGTGTGTGTGTGTATGTGTCTGTGTTTGATAGAGCTCTGCATTCTGCCCAGAGTTATGTGTGTGCGTGTGTGTGTGCGTGTGTGCTCTCTGCCCAGTGCTGTACTGGGTTCCAGTTGAGGAGGTTCACTGGAGCGTGGAGATGGGATGGAGTTTTTAGGCAGTCAGAGAGAAAAATGAGTTTTTAGGCAGTCAGAGGAGAACAGAGAGTGGCTGTCGGGCTATAAGACTGAAAGCACACTCACTCACATGCTTTTGACACAAAACACTCACACAGACACACACCCTCACACTGCATGAGCTAGATGTTTTTGGCATTATTTTGGTCTGGTGGTCGACCACAGCTCTTTGGAATCCCACTGACTGCTTGTTGAGCATGGAGAAACACTCTCTGAGTCACGCGCGCGCGCACACACACACACACACACACACACACACACACACACACACACACACACACACACACACACACACACACACACACACACACACACACACACACACACACATAGTATGAGTAAGTATGTGTGTTGGAGTGCTTCCTACAGCATGTTTGAGGAAAAGTAATGAATACAAACAACAGTGACAAACTACCAGACAAACCAAATAGATGGAGTCTCTGTCTCTCTCTCTCTCTCTCCCTCTTTCTCTCTCTCTCTCTGTCTCTCTCTCTCTCTCTCTCTGTCTCTCTCTCTCTCTCTTTCTCTGTGTCTCTCTTTATCTCGGTGTCCCTTTCTTTCTTTCTTTCTTTCTTTCTTTCTTTCTTTCTTTCTTTCTTTCTTTCTTTCTTTCTTTCTTTCTTTCTTTCTTTCCTTCCAACGCTGATGTAGCAGGTTTTTTGGTGGGGCATAGTTTTGTTTTTTTGCTGAACCATTTGTGTGTGGAGTGTGAGGGTATGTGCTGAATAGGGGTGGTACGGTTCACAAAATTCACGGTTCGGTTCATATCGCGGTGTCAAGGTCACGGTTTTCGGTTCTCTACGGTTCTTTTTTTTAGTTCATGATAAATGGTGCACTGGCTAATAGAATCGGACTTATCACTAAATATCCTACATATGGTTTGTATAGGCTTATAATGTGAAAATGGTATGATTTTAATTGTGTCATCCTCTGATTTGGTCTTATATGCCAATGTTTTAATCAGAGAGACTGGATAAGATACTCCTAGAATCTCTGTTTTACATATTTTTCTGGGCAGTACAGGAATTGCGGTTTGCGATGGATTGCACGGTTCGGTTCGGTATGTGTGTGAATTGTACGGTTTCGGTTTTCGGTGCGGTTTGTGCCATCCCTAGTGCTGAACCATGAGGGTCGAGGGTCATTCACCCCATGACCTCAAATGACCCCTCCCCACCCCCCACGTTAGAAAGCCCTCCTTTTTCTTTGTGTCCCACTCTCTCCTTGTCTGTGGACTTGGGTGTCTAGTGACTGTGACAATGCACTGTTGGTATAACGGCAGTAGATTTTGCTTCAAAATGCAACTTTCAAAATTAAACTTCACCGCAGCAGGTATCCCTAAACAGATCCGTTCTACTCCTCCAGACTCATGCAGATAGCAATGGGAACGGCAACGTTGGCAGATCTTTCCCCTCTGGATCCTGTTCTCAAAAAAACATAATTCTGAGGCAGGGGCGGTTTAGAAAATCTGAGGCTCTGGGCAAGGAAACATTTCGAGCCCCCCCTTAACTCAAACACATATTTGTAATAATAATGAGAAAATCAACCATATTGATGCACATTTTTTTTATGAACACACAAACCATATACACAGTGAGTGAGTGACTGCCTGCCCCTCTGTACTGCATGCCCATATCACTCTCATTGACGGTGGTGGTGGCGGCTCAAGTGGACGAGGCCTGCAGAAAAAGACAAGAGGAGAAAAAAACAAACATGAATTAATATGCAGCATATACTGTACAGTGTGAAATTTAAATAGATTAAACTATCAATTATTATAATTTAACTTACCTAAAACTTTACTTTTCGTGCTTTTCCATTGGCAAATGCAGTGATGACGTCCTCCATATCAAGTTTCCTCCTCACTTCTTCTATGGATATCACAGCCAGATCAGACAGCCTCTCCTGGCTCATTTTGGACCTGAGATAAGTTTTTATCAACTTCAGAGCAGAAAAACTCCTTTCTCCTGAGGCCACTGTGACTGGTAGTGTGAGGAGCACTCGCAGGGCGATGCTCAAGTTGGGGTAACAGTCCAACAGGTTTTCTCGGAATATGTAACTGAGCATTTCAGTCGGAGAGGAAAGGTAAGGAAATCCTCG
>NC_085862.1:55522581-55527581 GCF_034702125.1 Engraulis encrasicolus | reverse complement strand
AGAGTATGATAAGGTAGTAGCTTGGGTAGTAGCCATGTTTGTTTTTCAGGTTTCCGGTTGAGAGGGAGGTTGTGCACAGCATGTTGGGTACCAAGGCAGCGAAGTCAGCATCTGATGCTAACCTCAAATATCCCCCGTTACGCCCACAAATGCAGTCAACTGCCGAGGGAGGAAATAAAGCAATTTTCGTTTCGATCCACACTTCATGACTCCATGTCCAGTTATCTCACTGGAAGGACAGCTGCCTTCCCTGTTTCGAATGAACCCGAGGTCTAGTGGTAACCAGGCAACTTCCACCCTACCCTCCAACCCCATATGCCATGAGTCGTAAGTAGTCTCATTGCTGACTGTGAGTTTCTGAAGGGATTTGTTCAGTCCCCGACCCAGAACTCCAGGGAGAAATTGGGCATTTGGTTTGTAAACCTGTGTCATATATAGCCATGTTTCTGGGCCAATGACATTTTTGTGATTGGTGTTAGGGTGGTGCAACCATAGCATGTTTCTACACAGTGACACAGTGATGTGCTGTTAAGTTTTTGTCAACGGGGCGTTGAGAAGGATCCAGCTGAGAGAGGTGTGTATTCTAATATGCGGACTCCAGTCCTCCACTTGTGCTTGTGGCCTGGCATTTTGCTGATGCTCCGCCCCCACGGTCAGCCTAGCCAAAACACATTTTTGGGGCACTATTCTTCATTCTCCTTCCAATTTGCAAATGAGAAAATGACTTTACAATTGAGCTTTTGCGAAATATTGGAATGCAATGCTGTTGTCAGTGATGTCATCACAACGTATTACCTCCTGGTATGAGGTCACAAGCAGAAGTGGAGGACGCAAGTCTGCATATTGGAATATACCCAGGGTGGTGATTAGTTGTCATTGGGACGCAATAGTACATTTTATTTTTTTATGCTTATGATGAGGTCAAGGGGGTGTTGGAAGACTTATGATGAGATCCAAGGGGTGTTTATTCAAAAAAGCTTGGGGACACAGCATGTTGGAAATTCTTCCCCCTCAACACCTTCCCACCTCTCTGCTCTGCATAAAAGAAAACGTTTAATCTGCAATATGCTCCAGGCAGCTTCCTCTTTTACACGGACTTAGAACTAGTCCTATTGTCCAGCTGGATGATGCTCAAAGTCCCTCTTGGAAGCTGCTTGCACATGTTTTTGAAAATGCATCGGTTTTGGCCTCTCGTTCACACATAACCAGGGTTTCCTTTTACGCACCTGCCACAATGGATTTTTTATTTGTATCCATGTCATACGTAAACTGATAAAAAAATATGCATATGTGAATATCCGGATACGTGTAAAGAGCATCTTATTCTGCACTGTACTTGTACTGTCTATGCGCTAACTGTGTGGCTCTCTGTGTGTGTGTTTCTGTGCAGGCCTGGATGCGGAGCTGTACTATGTGAGGGACGATGATGTGAACATGTACGCCCTCTCCTTCATCCCGCCCATCCCCAGTGACATCAGCACACTACACTTCACATGGCATTCCAAAAACAAGGTATGCACACGCACACACACACACACGCGCACGCACACACACGCACACACACATGGCCTAGAACTGTGTCTGTTGGTGGAGCAGCTGCATTCATTAGCTGTTGGTGAGCAGCATCAGCTCCAAAGGTGTTCTTCTCCAGGACGCAGAGCCCTCAAACCATCTCTCTCTCTCTCCCTCTCTCTCTCTCTCTCTCTCTCTCTCTCTCTCTCTCTCTCTCTCTCTCTCTCTTTCTCTTTCTCTCTTTCTCTCTCTCTCTCTCTCTCTTTCTCTCTTTCTCTCTTTCTCTCTTTCTCTCTCTCTCTCTGTCTCTCTCTCTCTCTCTCTCTCTCTCTCAACACATACATGCACACACACACACACACACACACACACACACACACACACACATGTAAAAGTATATAACTTTTCCCTCCACTTTATTCCTAACCAATGACGGCCAGGAGTGGGCATTTGAAACAGAAGCAGTGTTAACTTAAGACACAGGAAAGGCAAATGGCATGATACAGATGAGGAGATGCAAATGAATGAATGTTATATGACAATTTAATTATCAACTGCAAGGTAACATTACATTTAACTCAAGGCTACTGTAGGTTACATAGGGTACAGTGAAATCAAAGACATTTTAGCCAACCTCAGAATGTTTAGGACAAAGAGAGAGAGGGAGAGAGAGAGAGAAACAGAGAGACACACACGTCTTGTGCATGGGAGAAAGAACTCAAAGAGGGGCTCATTATCATAGGCTTTTATACTGTAAGGAGAGGTGGCCAAGGTCCTTTGTCTTGTAGGGTCAGTGACACCCGACCCAGGGGTTTCAGCCACCACATAGCATGGGGGGAATGACCTCTTAAGTCAACTTTTACAGAGATAACAGCAAACAGTGACAGCAACAATATCAGTTCTGGGTCATCCAATAATCTCCATATTTACATCACCAATTTCCATTCCATCTGCATCTTGAAATATTGATGCCACCTGTGTCCATCTAACTTGATTAATCATATAACAATATTACCTGTGATGGGTTATTTAGTATAAATAGGGTCAATGTTGTGCTACTTAGCGTCCAGCATCACTGGGTGAAATGTCAGTGCCAATTAGATAACAAGGACGTCTCTGCATATATAAAATCCTCCTCCACCCACACACTGATGGACATCTCCATGCTTCCTCGTCCTCATCGATTGATGCCCCCGCCTCCATACCTTTTCCATATCTCTCCATCTGTCGCTCTAGTGTCAGTCCACTATCTCTGACCTTACTGACTCTATATCTAATCTCACTCTCCTGACCTGCCTGCCTCTGGCTGGATGGATCTAATTTGGCCTCTCTTCCCCTTCTCTGCCCTCTTCCTCCTGTCCATGGTCATTTGACCCCACATGCTCTTTTCAACGCACGCACGCACGCACGCACGCACGCACGCACGCACGCACGCACGCACGCATGCATGCATTCACACACACACACACACACACACACACACACACACACACACACACACACACACACACACACACACACACACACACACACACACACACACACACACACACACACACACACACACACACACACACACACACACACACACACACTGCTATCTTTTTGAGGACATTCCATTGGCTTCCAATATATCAAAAATATCCTAAAACTGTTACCTAACCTCTCTAAGAAAGTAAAGAAATGTTTTTGCACTGTAATTTTTTTCAACAACAACAAAACAACTGAGAAAGATATTTAATGGCTGTGAGGACCGACCAAAATGTCCTCACAACCACGAATGTTCTCACAGCAGAGGTGAAATGATATCATGTGGTCCTCTCAATAGTGGTTATAACAAGTACACACACAAAAGGTCAGTGTTGGATTTATATGTTGTTGTGTCCTGGGTCGGGGTCAGGGTGTGAATGATCTGATCAGATCTTGATTGCTGTTGAGTGAGGAGTGAAAAAAAGACGTGCTGCCTCTAGATGGATCATATAGCAGCCTAAGGTTATGTATGTGCTGGCTATCAGCCCCAGACAGCCCTGTCCCTCTTTAACCCCTTTCTTTGCTCGACAGGTGGAGTACAAGCTGGGCTTCCAGGTGGAGAATCCCTCAGCCATGGAGCAACCTCAAAGCAACATCTCCATGCAGGGAGAGATACCCAGAAGCAGATCAGGTACACACACGCGCGCACGCATGCACGCACACGCGCACACACACACGCACACACACACACACACACACACACACACACACACACGCACGCGCACACACGCGCGCACACACACGCGCACACACACACACGATGGTAACAATGTGATGGTAATGAATAATAGTATTAAGTCAAATTCTTACAAACCTTATTTGTTTAGCACAACACATGCAGGGCACACAACAAAAGAATAATTGTGTATTTTAAACTGATTTTCCCTTCGGTGGAAAAACTTGGGTAAATGGGTAAAATGCAGTTGGTCAGTCAGTAGGTTAGTGGTGCGCACATCCAAGACGCAGGTGCATGACAAAAGGCCAGAATACTGTAGAAACAAAGATGAATGTCCGCACACTGCTCCCGTGAAGTCTGATGAAGAGCAACTAGCTTGAAAGCGCTCACTTGAAAAAAATAAACAAGCAATACGGGAGCAGTGTGCGGACATTCATCTTTGTTTCTACAGTAAAATGCAGTTGGTGAAAGACTACCAACACTGTAAAATTATTTCCAAATGCCTCTAACTAGAAAATTTTAGGTTTGATGAAGACCTTAAACATATCCCTTTACTCTGTTATGTAGCTTTTTTCAGTTTTTTAACGCCATCCATATTTTTTTGCATTACCAACTGTACTAAACAGTATTACACTGAATGACATTTTATCTGTAAAAATGGGGTAAAAATGCATGTCGCTTACTATTTTCTGAACAGAAAATAATAAACTTAATCACTCTACACTCCAATGTACCCAAAAAAGTTGAGAAACGTTGTCAGGGAACAGTTTTATTTTTTGAGTCCTGAAAACCCTGTTTCGTCTTTGACCCACACACACCACACACCACACACCCACACCCACACATATGTTTTCTCTCGTTTTGTGTAGACCTGATGGTAATGTGGATGAGAAGACCCAATGTTAAGTTGTTAATTTTCTGTCTGTCTGTCTCTGTCTGTCTGTCTCTGTCTGTCTGTCTGTCTGTCTGTCTGTCTGTCTGTCTGTCTGTCTGTCTGTCTGTCTGTCTGTCTGTCTGTCTGTCTGTGTGGTGTGTTCGTTCCTGTGTGCAGTGTTCCGTGTGGACCTGCTGTGTTCTGGTAAGGTGGATGAGGAGGCCCTGGTGACCGTGCAGCTGAACCTGACCATCAACCCCAAGAATGTCACCACGCTCAACTTCAAACGCAGGAAAATGTGCTACCGACGTAAGATCACCCATATAGTTTAACACCCTCTACTGTGTGTGTGTGTGTCTGTGTGTGTGTATCTGTGTGTATCTGTGTGTGTGTGCCTGTGCCTGTGAC
>NC_085862.1:55510081-55515081 GCF_034702125.1 Engraulis encrasicolus | reverse complement strand
AGCTGCATTGAATCAGCACTCAGGCTCATTAAATTTGAGATTTTTACTGAAAATGTGGTTATGTTAGAGCTGAATGAACACATTCTAATGCAAGATGAGGTTTTTACCTTTTAAATGTGACTTCGGAGGCTGAGATATTTAGGTTTTTATTGACTGAGGGCACCTTTTCCCAAAAAGTGCTTGGGCATTTAGCTGGCGTTTTTCTGTAGGTGCTTTAGGCGTTCCTTCATTGTCCCTGTGCAGCACTCTCTTTCTCTCCACCGTCACCACTGCTTTTCAATGCTCAAAGTATTTTATCTGGCTTGCCACGTTAGATCTCTGCATCAGCCGGCTGACTTGACTTACAGGGATAATTATTGTGGGGGATCAATGTGTGTTTTTCCCCTAGCCATTAGACTAGACATTGATGAAATGTTTTGTCTTTGTGTTTTCATCCAATTGACCCGAGGGTGGAATTCAAACTGTAAGATAATATAAAACTCGAGGTCATCCAATTCAACTGTAACTTAATTGGTGGCATCAAGCATCATCCGTTTTGCATTAAGTTATAAAAAAAATATCAAATGACATTTGAAATGGGAAAAAAGCTGAAATCCCCATGCTTTAACTGACTGATGTTGTCCCATCATGATCACAGCTAGTATTCTGCACGGCAGGGACTGATGTCGCTCTCTGTATGTTGCATGTTTTTGCAGTGTGGTGACCTAAACAGAGACGCCTCTCCTGTTCCACTTAGTGCTTGTGGTTTTGCGCCATTTCTGTCTTCGCCGAGGGTGTGAAGCATTATCGAGTGTTCTCCATTAAGCCTGATTGGTGTGTGCGTGTGTGTGTGCGTGTGTGTGTGTGTACGCGTGTGTGTGCGCTTGTTTGTGTGCGAGCGGGCGTGTGTGCGTGCGAGCGCGCATGTCTGGTGGGGTTTGAGGCCTTTGAAGGCCGTTCCACCTCCTCTTGTGGTCTTCGCTCCCCCCGGGGTGAGATTCTCGTCTCGACAGTCACACACCCGCCGCTGTCTGCACACGCACGCACGCAGGCGCACGCACACACACACACACACACACACACACACACACACACACACACACACACACACACACACACACACACACACACACACACACACACACACACACACACACACACAGAGTAACACACACACTCTTGTACTATGGCACCACATACACAGTTCACCCCACATACACATTCCTCCACCAAACGACATAATTGCGAGAGAATGATCTTATTAACTAAACTAGAATCAGAAGGTCGTGATGAGCAGCATTACGTTTTAGCCAGTGGTGTGTGTGTGTGTGTGTGTGTGTGTGCACGCACACTGGTATAAGTGTGTGTGTGCGTCCATATGCGCATGCGTGGGAGTGTGCATACACTCCGGGGTTGAGGGAGTGCGCAGAGGAGGACATCGTAAATCTGTGTGTGTCTGTGTGTGTGTGTGTCAGAGAGTTAGAAGTCCTGTTTATGCACTCTGGTGTGATGGGATGTGTTTGTACAGATGAGAGAGCTATAGGCCACTCGGTCTCTACCTAAAGCAGCACACACACACACACACACACACACACACACACACACACACACACACACACACACACACACACACACACACACACACACACACACACACACACACACACACACACACACACAGCACTGGCTAAAACCCTGTACCGAAAGCATCAAGTGTATGTTCCGTCTCTACTTAAAGGATCACACACACGCCTATTAAACCCTCTGCAGTGCACTCCTCTTTTTAGTAAACAGTTCTTCTCTTAAGTGTGGTGCAGGGACACAGAATAGCATTGACTAACTCAATTCTCAGCTCTTGAGCTATCCTCTTGCCTGGCAGGCTTAATTCCCACGCGTCTTTGGTTTTTAGTCGTTAGCGGTGTGCACACAACTCTTTAACACAATGTCCGTTGGTCGGTCCGTTGGACACCGTTTTGCTTTTTTTGTGTGTTTACATGCAACATATTGTAGCCTATGTCTGCTGATGCATTAATGCCTGGTTTTCCCGTAGCATTTCTATTTGTAAACACTTTGTTTTTCTCTTGGTTAGCATTGTCCTGCGTCACTCTTTGTAGTCAACGTCGTGCTCTCTCCATCCCTCAGATCTCCTCCTCCCCTCAGCAGACATGTTCCTCAGCTGCTCTTCAGATCTCCTCTCTGTAGCCGCTTTGCTCCATGCCTCTCTTCCTCCACCGTTTCCCCTCGGGTCATGTTAGTGTCGCGCTGTGTGTTTTGTGACTGAAGTGGGTTGGTGTGTATGTTAAGTTTCATTGCTCTCTTCCTTCCTGTGGGCACTCAAGCAACATGAAGGACATGTGGATAGTCGAGGAGATGAGAGGAGAGGAGAGGAAGCCTCGGGTTCGGAGGGAAATCTCCCATTCTGCAGGCTGTCTCTGGCCAGCTTCCTGACACAGCCTGGGGCCTTCACTGAGGCAGACAACACACACATATGCACAAGAACACAGACAGAAAGGCCAAGACAGACAGACAACTACAGGCATAAGAACACTTGTAGAAAAGCAAAGACCAAAAAACAAAGGCAGGCGCACACAAATAGAGGCAGAGTTATTGCCAGGCACAAATGGGCAGGAAAGCACAGACAGAGACAGACAGACGAATGATGGTACCTCATCTGCTAGTGCCCCCTAGAGGCCATGTGTACCTTTACGCTAAAAAGGATGATCTGCTGATTTCATATCACAACAGGATATAGGACAGTTTTACAAAATAAAAAATGTTATGATTGATCATTTTGTTGCAGCTTTACGGGATGTTTGTTTTGGCTGTGCACACTTTTGAAAATAATCTGTTTTGTGTAGCGCTTTTCATGGTACTCAAAGCCATGTTCCATCCCATGTTATTCAGGGTCAACCAAAGTACAGTTTGATGCAAAGTACAGAATGAGTGGTTGTGCTTGTCGCCCCCTAGTGGAGCTGTTTCTGTATACGTAAGCTTTACCCAGGTAGATTACATTACATTACATTACGTTTAGCTGACACTTTTATCCAAAGCAAATTGCTTATTTACAGGGCATTGGTTACAGTCCTTAGAGAGCAATGTGGGGTTAGGTGCCTTGCCCAAGGACACTTCAGCCATGGATGTATATGTAGGGGAGAGGAAAGGGTGGGAATCGAACTTGCAACCCTCTGATCTAAAGCCCATCTCCTTAACCACTACGCCACGGCTGCTTCATCCACATGGTCTCTCCTCATGACCGTCACCATGCTGCTTCATCATTGTCTGTTCTTTTTCATCCTCCTCACTGTGTGTGTTGTCTCTGTGTGTGTTGTCTCTGTGTGTGTTGTCTCTGTGTGTGTTGTCTCTGTGTGTGTTGTCTGTGTGTGTGTTGTCTCTGTGTGTGTGTTGTCTGTGTGTGTGTTGTCTGTCTGTGTGTGTGTTGTGTCTGTGTGTGTGTTGTGTCTGTGTGTGTTGTCTGTGTGTGTGTTGTCTGTGTGTGTTGTCTCTGTGTGTGTTGTCTCTGTGTGTGTTGTCTCTGTGTGTGTTGTCTCTGTGTGTGTTGTCTCTGTGTGTGTTGTGTCTGTGTGTGTTGCTTTGCCAGTTTGTCCACTCTTCACCTGCCATCATGTGTTGCCCAGCCTCTTATGCACTCCCTCATCCCTGTCTCATCTACCTCTCCCTCTTCTCTCCCTTCTTCGCTCCCTCCATCCCTCCTTCATCACCCCATTCCATCAGACGTTCACCCTGGCTCTGCACCCGTCCACCAGCTTGCTGCTGCCTCCTCCTCCTTCCCTGCCCAGGGTGCCCCCTCTCAGCCCAGCAAAAGTAAGTTTGCCCCTCCCGTCCCTAAGGCCATGAAAGCCACGGCTACCATACTCCTGTACTTCGCCATGCTTTGATGAGTTTCAAATGACCGCCAGACGGCCCTTTCAACACTATCGCTCTCTCTCATGCTTGCCCGCTCGCTCACACTCTGTCTCTCATTCTCGCTCTCTCTCTTTCTCATGACCTGGCGGTCAGGAGAAACAAACTAAAACTGACCCCTGAAGGGTTACGTACCTCTATATCTAGCCTTGGTTTTATGAGTTTCAGATGGCCGCCAGACGAACCTTTCAACACTCTTTCTTTCACTCTCTTCACCTGGCGGTCTGGAGAAACGAACCAAAGCTGACCCCTGACCCTCCACTCGATTACCCCAGATCAGCCGATCTGGTACTGGGCTGACCTGACACCCAGCCTCTCTCCTCTAATGCCAGAAGAGCTGGTTCCACATGGAGAGGGGAAGGCAACTTGACCCTTCCCCTTTGACCTCTGGGTCAGAGCTCTCCACTGTGAACAGAAGAGCCCTCGTCGTGTCATGGCATGCATCTCTACTTCTTCCATCTGTCTCCTCTTCCCCCGCACTGATCTTCCTGACCACAGGGTGGCGCTGCCCTGGCCTGTTGGTTTCTTTGTAGGACAGCAGGTCGTGCCATGCCTCTGGTACCATCTGTACATAATCTTCTCTCTACACTGTACATCTCCATTTCCATCTGTCTCCTCTTGGCCTGAACTGCCCTTCTTGACCTCAGTGTGGCGCTGTGAACAGCAGGTCCCTGATTTTGTACTGTATCTTCTTCCAATGTCTATTTGCTTCCATCTGCACTCACACCTGTCTGCTTACCACGTCATGTTTCATGCACTGTATGCCTGCACTGCTTCTACTGACCACTGCGTGGCACTGTTCTGCATGTCTGTCTTTTCCCTTGTCTGTCTTTCTTGTCTGTACAGGCCTTCTAACTCACTCAGAGAATTTCTTACCATAAGACGAGAACGTTTGCTGATGATTTTTTCAGAGTGTTGCTGCACTCTAGGGCGGCACTCTGAGGCGATGGCAGAGCCAATCAGAGTAAATGGGGTACTATGGAGCTCCACCGTAGATGCGGACTTTGCTTTGTATATAATGCGGAAGCACTTTGTCTTTACATTTTTGGACAGGATGAATAATCCTCACAAACAGCACTCATCTTACATTTTCGTTTACA
>NC_085862.1:55450081-55505081 GCF_034702125.1 Engraulis encrasicolus | reverse complement strand
TTTCTCTCTCTCTCTCTCTCTCTCTCTCTCTCTCTCTCTCTCTCTCTCTCTCGCTCTCGCTCTCTCTTTCTCTCCTTTCTCTGCATATATGTTTCTCTTCCTCCATCTCTCCTCTCTCCCTCTCTCCCTCAGTGTCCCTCTCACCTCATCTCTCTTCTCTCCTTACTTTTCCTCTCTCTCTCTCTCTCTCTCTCTCTCTCTCTCTCTCTCTCTCTCTCTCTCTCTCCTTTACGTCCATCTCCCCCCGCTCCGTATCTCTCCTCAGTGATCCCTGAGTCCCTGCACTGCTTCCCTAATCTCTGGTCAGTTCCTGCTGTCACTCAGCTCCCTCGCTCTTATCTCTGGCTGCTCTCTCCGTCTTGTGCAAGTAGTCAGCTAGGCTGTTCTCGCCAGAGCTCCTGGACCCCAGCCATCTTTACTTTTCTCTTTTTCTTTTCTTTTTCTTTTTTTCATTATAGTCCCCCCACACTGTGAATTACTGCACCACGCCTGTGAGAACTGAACTCTGTGTGTTAGACACTGTGTGTGTGTGTGTGTGTTTGTACGTGCTTGCGTGCGTGTGTGTGCGCCTTTATACGTGTGTAACTGTCTAAGGCAGACCGTAAAGTTTGGGGGCTTTTGTTTACGTGGTAGATCCAGACAGGGGCCAGTGTTTAGTCCCGCGCACACTCTCACAGTCAACCGCCTTCAGGGATGCCGTCAGCAATTGCACCACACACGCACACACACACGTGCATGACACACAGACACACCTCAACAATTTCTGATTTGCATCTTCACTGAAGTGCACTGACAGCCTTCATCCCACAACTAGACCACAATGAAAAGGGCAACTCGGCCTGCGCGCACATACACACAGACATAGACACAGACAGACAGACAGACAGACAGACAGACAGACAGACAGACAGACAGACAGACAGACAGACAGACAGACAGACAGACAGACAGACAGACAGACTCACAGACAGACAGACTCACAGACAGACAGACTCACAGACAGACAGACTCACAGACAGACTCACAGACAGACTCACAGACAGACAGACAGACAGACAGACAGACTCACAGACGCACACACGCACTCACAGACGCACACACGCACTCACAGACGCACACACGCACTCACAGACGCACACACGCACTCACAGACGCACACACGCACTCACAGACGCACACACGCACTCACAGACGCACACACGCACTCACAGACGCACGCACGCACGCACAGACGCGCACGCACTCACAGACGCGCACGCACTCACACACACACACACACACACACACACACACACACACACACACACACAGTGATGGCAGTTATTCTTGTGTTAAATGCAGTTCTCTGTGTGTATGTGTGTGTCTGTGTGTCTGTGTGTGTGTGTGTGTGTGTGTCCACAGGTACTTTTGGGAGGATATTCCATGGAGTTCTCTTGGACGAGAAAGACCCCACAAAAGAGAAGCAAGTGTTCGTCAAAACAGTCAAAGGTATGCGCAGTTCTCTTCTGGTTTGTGTGTGTGCATGTGCATGTTTTACAGGTTCGTCTGCGTTGTGTTCGTGACAGAAGAATGGAATGTCCACACAGGAGCTGCATGCATTACTCTTTACTGGGCACAAATAAACAAAATACACAGACATCAGTCGTCGGGGGTAACACGCCTCTGTCCGCTGCTCTTCCCGGACATAAGATAGACAGGGCATACATATATTCACATATTCACATCATTTAAGAAAGGTAGCATGAAGAACAAAGCTCTAATAACAGTAAAGGCATAGCCACGCTAGCATTCCGAGCTAGCCGGAGCGATTAGCTATTCATGCTAGCATCAAAATTGTCACACAAGGAATGAACGAAAGAACAAAATGCAAATGATTACACACCTGGACACAAATAAACAAAATGCACAGAGATCAGTCGTCAGGGGTAACACGCCTCTGTCCTCTCCTGGCAAAGTAAAAGGACGAAACAAGAAACTAAAACTCTGATCAACGAACTATTACAGCAGCTTAGTCATGGGCTTATCCTAGACCCGTGGCTATCAACTACGTGACAAGACTATGTGACAAAACTATATTTACACACAAGGACACGACAATACATCAAGTAGAACATTGATGGGTTACTAAGATAAAGATATATTATAGATGGCTTTCAATATTGTATGGGAGCAACATACCTCTTCCCGGACATAAGATAGACAGGGAAGAGTTGAGGGACGCAGGGATGTAATAAAAGCGAAGACAAGACACACAAGACGGAACGCCAGGAGGGACACAAGGCTAAAAAGCGAACCCACCCCGAACCACACATCAGGTCTCTATACCGACATAGACGTGTGTATCCATTGAACAAACGAACAAACACGTAATAGAAAACACAAAACCAATTTCAGCAGGATTTAACTAGTGATTACATTCTGCACCGTTACACGTGTGCGTGTGCGCGTGCGCGTGTGCATGCTTGCGTGCTCACAGCCAAATGTGTATGTAGTGTTCTTGATCTTGTTATTCATCTGCTTGTTTTTCGGTTTATCAATTTTACTGTATGTGTGTAGAATCCACTTCTCTGGAAAGCGTCTATGTGCTTTCCCTGCTGTTACTTCTACCCCCACCACCTCCCCACCTACCCCCACTCACCTCCTCATGCTGCAAGACTGGAGGGAACGCGGTGTTTTCTCTCTGTGCTGTTCAGCCTGTGTGTGTGTGTGTGTGTGTGTGTGTGTGTGTGTGTGTGTGTGTGTGTTTGTGTGTGCGTGTGTGCGCGTGTGCGTGTGCGTGTGTGCGCGTGTGCGCGTGTGCGTGTGCATGTGGTTTTCAGCCTGTGTGGTTAGGTGTGTGTGTTGTTGGAACTGTTGGTCTTTATTGTGTAGGGGGTGGGATTACATCAGGGTACTGATATGGGACTCAGAACAAGCACTTTCACGAAAGTTGTTCGCTGCCTCTGAACCACAGCCAACACATACATTTATGTGTGTGTGTGCGTAATGCGTGTGTGCGTGTGTAAAAGAGAGAGAGTTTTAGTGTATGTGTTTGTGTGAAGCCTCATTAACCTGCTGAAATAGTGGGGCGGTATCTACCCCTGCCATCCTCCACCGCCCTTCTGCCAGCCATGCCACCCTGTTACCTGGGCACCTGTTGCCATGCCAACCAGACCATATCCCAGAGGAATTCAGATCACCCAGAGAGTTCCCCAGTTTGTGTTAGGAGCAAAGATTTAACGGCTACTGTGTGTGCTAGGAGAGTGAGATTTAACTGTTCCTGGTTGTCCTAGAAAAGAAATGTACCGGTAACTGGTATTTTATCTCAGTCATCTTACCTAATGAGAACACTGTTCTTGTACAGTGTCTCAATGACCCATACTAAATATATGTTGTTCACTACACTAACCAGGACTCACAGTTAGTTTTTGAACTTTTGTACCACTTCTGTTTTAGCATTTGGGTGTAACCATGTCAGAGAAGCAAGGACGATGTCTAAAGCAGTAGTTCTCAACCTTTTTCAAACAAATGCCCCCTTGACCTCATCGTAAGCCTCCCAGTGCCCCCTTGACCTCATCATAAGCCTCCCAGTGCCCCCTTGACCTCATCATAAGCCTGCCAACGCCCCCCTTAGTATTGAAAAATAAAATAGACCAATGCCCCCCTATGGAAACTAAGCCCCACCCCCAGTCAGCGGTATCCTCCTCAATGCCCCTCCGAGGGTTCTCCAACGCCCCCCCGGGGGCGCTGTAATAACCCCGTTGAGAAACACTAGTCTAAAGCCATGTGTGGATGTGCAGGGATGCACCTTCTCTTGATGCTTGTACTCATACTCGTTCTCGTCAAACACTTGCCAGGCACCGATACCAGAGAGAGTAGAGAGAGAGAGGTTCCAGTGGCCCATTGTTTCCTGGTTCTATTGTGCCCCCCCTTAGGCAGACCTAGGCAGACCTAAGGACTGTTCTATTCATTGTAGGAGCATTATGACACGCCCCTTTAGGCAGACCGGAACCTGGTCGCGTTAGGTGCCCATAGAAACCTATTATGTTGGCATATCTCTATAGAATATCTCTGCCGATACTGCTATTACGAGAAACAACACAACATTTCATAACGTTCCATTGACTTGAAATCAGCGTGGGAAAAAAGCACCGCCTCATACATTTACTTACATTTAAACCTACATGGAAATGGGCAATAAGACAAATAAAAGGCTGTGCATTTATTTTCATTGTATGTTGGGGGTAAAAGTATCTGTATCGGTACTCTATATCGGCAAGAGCGGACAGTAATGTACTCGCACTCCTATCGGTATCGTGCATCCCTATGGATGTGTAATCTTGATGTAGACACCCAGACTACTGCTTGTACTATATACACAGTTATTTATGTAGGATCAGCACATGTGAAATACGTATTGAGTTTGTTTGTAAAACCTCCATGTACAGTATGTGAAGTCAACATGTTGTTGATTTGTGTGGTGGCCAGTGGCCAGTAGATCATGTAAGGACATAATTATAGTTTATTGTCTAATGAGTCTCATTACACACATGCCTGAAGCTGTTTAGACACACACACATACACGCACAGACTCACGCACACACACGTGCGCGCACACTCACCAACAAGCATCTCCCAAAATAGTGTAAGTCGGGACGCGTTACATAACATGCATAGTTTATGGTAAGTAATTGGTGTTATGACCCAGTGTTATCTCTGTAGGATAAGACATCTTGGACACATAGAGCCTGCAGCTGCTACGCACGCACGCACATACACCCACACACACACACACACACACACACACACACACACACACACACACACACACACACACACACACACACACACCCACACACCATCTATAGTCTATAGCCGATCCACAGAGCCACACACACCACACCACACCCCGCACAACACACACCCCCCGCAACACACACCACATGGGCATTTCCTAGAATAGCGTTACCCAGGACGCATGATCTGTGTAGATGATGGTAAGATCCTCTTCACTGATGCCCCTGCGATAACCCCTTCACTCCACAGCCTGCAGCTGGACTGTGTTGAGTGAGGAGAGTGATTACAGCAGCAATAAGAGGCACGGACAGATAAACAGGAAGTGAGTTGTTTGTCTTATACAACCCTAGCTTTACTACCTTGTAGTGAAATGACAGTAACTCTGTATGTGCAGAAAAATATTAATTACAAAAATTAATTATACATCATGAAATGAAAGTAGAATATTTTCTTAATTGTCCATAGCTGTGTAGACTCAACGATAAGGTGAAGTTCTCTGTAGAAACGTAGACGTGGCGTAGCTGTTGTGAAAAGTTCATTCTGGTCCTAGGGAAGGAAGACGCTGATTGCTGACCAGACACTTATTGGGTGCCAGCGGCATGGGCATGGTGAGGTGTCAGCACCAGGGTTGGCAAGCGCCAAGAAGAATATCCGCTCCATGACGTGGTCGCCATCCGTTTGACCTTTTGACCTTTGCGTTCCATGCCACGTCTGTCAGTGGCGCCACAGCTCTGGTTTCCTCTCCAAGCTCCGGACACACTGGGCACAGTGTTTGTCCAGGCACGGGGTGGGGCAGCATCACTCCTCCATAAGGTTGCAAAGAGGCAGAAGTTTCCAGAACATTTCCATGGAAACTTTGGTTTGGGAATTTTGGAAATTTTCCGATGAGAAACTTAATGAATTTTGGGAATTTATGGGAATTCACTGAAATGTTACAACAACCTGTGTTTTAGCGTATCTGGTTTTCCAGTAAGGCGAAGAACTATCACATGTGCCTTCCGTATGAATAAGGAACAGCATATTGTTAATAACTTATTTCAGCCAGGATTTTGCCACAAAATACTTTTCTATCCACTATATTGATATCTTGACCTTCACCTGATAATTCTCAGTTTATTCCTGTTAATTCCCCAAATTTCCAGAATATTCAATTTTTAAAGTTTCCATTTTTGAAAATTCAAGGGATTTTGCAACCCATACCCCTCCACCACCACCACCACCACTATCACCAAACACCATGCTCCCCTCCCACCACCACCACCACTGTCACCAAACACCATGCTCCCCTCCCACCACCACCCTCCCCTGGCCTTCTGCCCTAGCCACCCTCTAGTCTGCCATGCTTAATCGCACTTCTCTCCTCTACTGCCACCATCCTGTCTCCCTCACCCCTTCTACCCCCACCCCCCAACAATCCTCCAGAACCACCTCTGTCTCACATCTCTCCTCAACCAGCCTTCGGCATGCACATGCTTGCACACCATCTTTCCCTTCCTGCCTCCACCCTCCCTCAGCCATCTTCACCACCATCTCTGCCCCAGGTCTTGCACCTCACCCCTCCTTAACACAAACAGCATGTCCCTTTTTGACCGCTTTGTCAACCCTGCTACCCTTCGTCTCTGCCCTTGCCCACCCACCTCTCCCTGCCGCCCCTGCCTCTGTGCCCAACCCTCCACCCCCCCTGCTCCCAGGCTCCTTGACCCTGTAGCCCGCCCCACCACCCCTGCTCTACTTCCTCTGCTGCTAGCTGCCTCAGGGGAGAGCAGGAAACAATACAGATTAAGCTGTAAGTGGGCAGCGCCGCCCCGGCCTGCGGTCGCAGATAAAACTCCCTGGCACTATAAAACACACAGGCTGCACTGCTGCATGGACCTGCATGGAGTGGCGGATGAGGTGGAGACTGGGAGACAGGAGGGCTAAGCGAGCCCGGCAGGCGGGCGACCAGGGGTCAAGGCTGGTGGCAACCTGAGGGGCCCATGGGGACAGGGACGGTGAGGCGTATTGGCAGGGCTTTGGGGAAGTTTGGGGTGGGGGGCGCATTTAGGCGCGTTTGGCAGGGGTATGAGCGGAGCACCTTAGGGACGATTGGGGTGGGGGAATTGAGGCTTGTTGGCAGGGGTACGAGCGGAGAGCCCTGGGGACATTTTGGGTGAGGTGGGTGGGGGGTCTGAGGAATGCTGGGCAGGCTGCCCTTGACCCTCAGTAAGCAAGGACGTCCGTGTGTGACCCCTGAGTGAACGCTGGTTGTCACGATCTCTCTTGGCTTGTGTGTAATGGGCTTGGCACAGCATATAAGAGGGTGGAGGACATCAACTTTTGGCACAGCATGGAAGAGGGTATGGGGGTTACTTAGGAACGACCTGCTTGAGGACCTGTGGTCTCGTTAAATCTCCAATACGGCTGGTGGCAGGGAAAGCCATTTATGGGCCCTGCACTCCGCAGACACATAAAAGGGCAACGTGTGTGCTATTTTATGTGTCTAGCCTGACTATTCCTTTCGCTCTGCCAGTGTCTGGCATGTACGTATGTACGTGTATACGTGTACATCTGTATGTAAGTGTGTGCAGTATGCACTGTAAGGGCTTGGTGGAATAAACTGAAGGCTGTGACGACATTCCCCTGGAGATCATCAGCAAATACGAATACTCATGACTAATGACTTCACACACTCTGTGTGTGTGTGTGTGTGTGTGTGTGTGTGTGTGTGTGTGTGTGTGTGTGTGTGTGTGTGTGTGTGTGTGTGTGTGTGTGTGTGTGTGTGTGTGTGTGTGTGTGTGTGTGTGTGAGAGAGAGAGAGAGAGAGAGAGATGTGGTGTGTGTGTGTGTGTGTGTGTGTGTGTGTGTGTGTGTGTGTGTGTGTGTGTGTGTGTGTGTGTGTGTGTGTGTGTTGTGTGTGTGTGTGTGTGTGTGTGTGTGTGTGTGTGTGTGTGTGTGTGTGTGGTGTGTGTGTGTGTGTGCGCGAGTGAGAGCGAGATGTGGTGTGTGTGTGTGTGTGAGAGAGAGGTGTGTGTGTGTGTGTGTGTGTGTGTGTGTGTGTGTGTGTGTGTGTGTGTGTGTGTGTGTGTGTGTGTGTGTGTGTGTGTGTGTGTGTGTGTGTGTGTGTGTGTGTGTGTGTGTGTGTGTGTGAGAGAGAGAGATGTGGTGTTGTGTGTCTCACAGAGTGGTCTTTGGCAGGCTGTTCCTGTGCTTGGACTTCTTGTTTCCCAGTCCCACACCAAAATATTGTGTAG
This sequence comes from Engraulis encrasicolus, assembly GCF_034702125.1. Lineage (NCBI taxonomy): Eukaryota > Metazoa > Chordata > Actinopteri > Clupeiformes > Engraulidae > Engraulis > Engraulis encrasicolus. The sequence continues at coordinate 55,497,075 of NC_085862.1, read as the reverse complement.
TTAAATTGTCAACTGACTTTCTCTCTTGCTCTTCAGTGGTGTTAGTATTGGCTCTCTGCTTTTCTCCATGACTGTACCTCTAAAGCGTAACTAATGATCTTTCAGTCTAATTAATTAATCTCTTTCTCTCTGTCTCTCCCTCCCCCTCTCTCCCCCTAGATCACGCTTCTGAAGTGCAGGTGACGATGATGCTGACAGAGAGCTGTAAGCTGCGAGGACTTCACCATAGGTATGTGAAGAGTCAAGACCAGTGGCGGCTGGTAGTCTGTCAAACAGGGGAGGCTGTTCAATTACAATATGTCCAGAACGCAAAAATTAAGGGGGGGGGGGGGGGGATTTTGACACACATCTTACATTGGTCCTGAGCCACATATGGCCTCACACACTAAAGGACTCTTGTTGAAACAAATTTGTTAATCATTAATCATTATCCCCCTTGTAGCCTATTCATAGGGAAATGTTTTTATTATTATTATTATTATTATCATTAGGCCTACCTCCGCCACATAATGATGTGATTTAGTTTGCCTTCGTTGTCTTTGTTCATTACTGGGTGCACGGCTTAACTTACCACTAGAGGTCGCAAAATCTTTAATTATTTACCAGACATTGCCAACACAGTAGGAAACAAGGATTCGCCACTCACGGTACTTGGCAGTTAACCAGTTGATAAGACACCAGGAAAGCTCAAAAGAAACGGTTGTTCTTCCCTACCTTTTTCACCAAGTCAATATTAGGCAGTGCTCTGCTCTGCTCCTTGATATTCATTTTCTCCTCATAAGGACGACTGGAATTCGCCAGAATTTAATCCACAATGCTTGGCATTTTGCATAGCTCTCTAGCTTTCTTGCAAGCTAGCCCTAACGAAAAGTAGGCAACTTCAACTTTTGAATTGGGATATTAAAAAGGATAAGGACATGCCACTATTAAGACTTTATTCGCAACACTATAGTGTCACTAGGTTTACAAGAATATGTACACAAAACTGGAGTACACCGCAATGAATAGCTTCCCCACTGGTTACCACGACGAAACTTCTCAGTCAAATTAATAACATACCGGTATCCGCATTTCGAAATGAAATCAACTACTGTAGCCTACTGACACGGGGTTCACCCAATCACAAGTCGGAGCTCCAGTCTCCGGTCCCTCCCCCCTCCTCTCTCTTCTCCATTCACTCCCAGTGAGGCTCAGTCTCAAAATCAAAAAAATTTCACGGCAATAGCCAATGACCGTTTAGCATTTTGCCATTGAAAAATCGTACAATCCCACATGCCATTGAAGTCCATTGAGACTCGACTCGCTTGCGTTGTCATGAGCGGAAAAAAACTCGTGCGAGCCTCGGGATCTCGGGACAGATTGGTTTCATCTCTAAGTTGAGCACATGCATTTTCTATGGAGCTGGGTCTGAAATAGCAATGTTATTAAGTTGTGTAAAGCATTAGTTTACATACTATTCTCCGTGATTTTGGACAGGAGGCGGCGCCTCCCTTGTACTCAAAGAGGAATCGCCTCTGGTCCAGACAGACCAGCTTACATGTAGAGCATGCAGATTACACAGCAAACCACATCACACAAGCCATGTTTAAATGGGCACTTTTCGTTTAGCCAATTTAATATAATTGGTTTAAATGAACTGTTTACATGAGCAGTTTCCTCGGTTTATATGAACGTTGTAAACCACCTAATGTAATCGGTTGAAATATTTAAGGAGATTATTTTGCTGTTAACATGATGTGTGTTTAATCGGTTTATACATGTAATTAGATGAACAGTACCCATTTAAATGTAGCCCCAGTTAACAACACAGAGAAGCAGGAGTCACTGTGTGTCTGCAACTGAACCCATCAGCCTTTGACCGCAGCGCTTTAATCACTGTGTGAGTTGCTATAGCAGCATAGCTCTGACTAGAAAGCTATGCTTTGACTTTTTTTTCCGAGCTCTGTTGTTCACAACGCTCATGTTTTGGTCTTTTGTCATTTGAGAGAACTTTAAGAGTTTAATTGGGGCGTATTTTATTTTTGAAAGGGACAGTGTACAAGTGAAACATTATCGTTATAGTTTATCATTATATTTCATTAAATGTGTTGATGTGCAGTGACATCATAGGTGTTGTAAGAAAGCTGGAGCCATGTGAAGCAGTAAGAACTGGCTGCCATAGGTGAACCAGAGGCCAAGGGCTCTCCAAATCTTCCCACGCCTCACCATGACACTATTCGCTGCCGCAGTTTTCTATGACTGCGTTCGTAAACTCATCCATGACGCTCTGAAAAGAGGATAAAGCATATGGTTAGAAAAAAAAACAAGCATTCATTAACGAGTGCTCAGTATTTACAAACAGTTTCAATCGCACTCCTCAGCTGAAGCTATTTACCACCTCTTACAGTATAACTAAAACTGTGTAACTATTCACCACCACATACACACATCTATAACTTCTAATTGTTTTCCTCATCGTGTTATGAATGTGGCTATGAAAATATGCCAATTACTTATTGTAATGTCCTTCCAATCAAACCGCATTTGCTCATTGTCATTCCCTGCCCATCAACACCACACTTGTTGTGTTAAGTACAATTGGCGCTGCATGGCTTGACAGCCCACTGTCTTCTGTGCTTGTCATCTTGTCTCTCCCGTAAACAATCAATCTGCTGTTTGTTTCCATGTGAGAGTTCTGTGTTATAAGACTGCTTCTTTATTTGCGCAATGCTGTCTCTCTGGGCCGCTGACAGCTTTGCCCAGGCCTGGGACAAAGTCATCTGAAAGGGCCCCCCTGCCCAATAGCTGTAATGTAATGAGGAACCAATTCTGGGCCCCATCTCTCCCTGGGCCTGGAACAACTGTCCGCATTGTCGCACCCCTGCTGTCTTGTATGGGCGCCGCTGTCGCTCCGCTACGTGACACATTGTGTTGTTCTGCCGTCTTTTGAGAGAGATAAACGGCTCCAATATCGTCGCGGAATGTTAACAGCTCGGGTTCTAAATGAGGTTCTCGAGGCTCCATTGCGGTCCGCGGACGAGAACGCCCAGTCGTGTTGGATTTGATGTTCCGGCAGGAATGCGCTCATTCCACATGCTCGGAATGTCGCTATTTTTTAATTTGGAATGTTTACGGAGACGAGCATGACTGTGGTGATATCTGGGTGGTTCTCAGCTCCGTTCGGCAGTGCGGCCAGACAAACACTTCATGAAATCACTCAATTGCATCTTTTTTAAGGCCTTTTGTGTCTTTATTAGTGTTACTTATTGGACAGTAAAAAGTATGATAGGAAGAGAGTAGGAGAGAGAGATGGGGCAGGGCTGGCAAAGTACCCAGGCCAGACTCGAAACCGGGTCACCATACGAATACCTGGCGTGACGTGTGCCATGTGCGTTACGGCACTTTTTGGGGGAAAACATTGGGGGATAAATTAAGGCAAGTCCCTGTTAATGTTGGGAAAGAAGAAACGAAAGACAAGGACCTGTAGACTAGTGTTGTTCACGCTGTACACATGCCGGAGACGTGTTGTGTTGTCGGCTATTCAAATAATATAGCCAAACAGCTGTGGCTGAAGCATGGACATTGTCTATTTTGGCATTGAGCAGCGATTCTGTGGGCAAAAATGCCTTGTTGATGGCAGCGGTCAGAGGAAAATGGCCAGACTGGTTTGAGCTGATACAAAGGCAAGATTTAAGTCAAATAACCACTCAATACAACCAAGGTATGCATAAGAAAATCCCTGATTACGCAGCACATAAAATCTTGAGGCAAATGGGCTATAGCAGCAGAAAACCACATTTGGTGCCACCCCTGTCAGCTAAGAACAGGAAAATGAGGCAACAATTTGGACAGGCTCACCATAAACGAGACTAGAAGATTGGAAAAATGTTACCTGGTCTGATGAGTCTTGATATCTACTGCAACACTCAGGTGGAATGGTCAGGATTTGGCGTCAACAACATGAAAACATGGGTCAACCCTGCCTTACATCAACGTTTCAGGCTGGGGATATAATGCATAAGGATATTTTCTTAGCACAATTTGGGCCAATTAGTATCAATTTATCTTTGTTGTAATGCCACAGCCTACCTGAGTATTGTTGCAGGCAGTTCATACAGTTCTGAAGGCAAAAGATGGGCCCAACCCAGCATTAGAGAGGTGTTCCTAATGAAGTGGCCGGGGAGTGCATGTTCTCAGTCACTACACCCAAATTATGAGAAACACTTCACGAAATTCTTCTACCTCATTCCTTAACAATATGAAACACGTGATTGGTCTTCACAAAACCGATTACTGACACAGCGTTTACAGACGTCTGTGGTGTTGCTTGAGTGATGCTTAATGGGTGTAGCCTAGTGACACTACAACACTAAACCAGAATATTTGAGAAATCAGTTCTCTGTGTTTTCTTTATGTAATCAGTTAAAACTCATTTCCAATGCAAAATGAGTGTGCTCCATCACCTTTAGGAAATCATTGTCAATTTTCAATATTATGCAATGTGTGTACTTGGTGTCATTATTCCATTCAAGGCTGAGTGTAGTCTGGAGGTCAGTGTTGAACTCTGCTCCACTTCCTCATTCGTGGGTGACTGTAACCTCTAGCGGCAGTTCAGTTCAGTTCAGACTCACTTTTCCTGCATCAGAGACTACTACTCTGACGTCATATCAAAACCCTTCTGCAAGGCCACTGCCACCTTTGACCAGGCCTGTGACCAAGTCATCTGAAAGTCCACCCCACCCAATACATACAATGCACTGGGGGACCAAACTCTGGCTCCCCTCCTCTCCCAGGGCCTGGGAGAAGTGACCACTTTTGTCTTCTCCTGTCTGCTCCCCTGCATATATGACTATCTCTGTTGAACAACATGAAATACTTTTTGCAACCAGGAATTATTTGTGATTCAGTGATTCAGTCAACTTGTGACTGCAGGCAGCCAATTCTTGGTTGACTGTGCTATAAACACACCGAGTTTGTTTATTTTGAGGAGCCAGTCATCTATTCAAGTTTAAAGAAGTAGCAGTTCCGCTTCCAGCCTGCAGGGACAAAGCATGACTAAAACGTGAGCCACATCTGTGTGCTATTGTGCGCATTATTGAAGGTCCCCTGCAGTCTCTCATCCCAGTCATCTGCGGATCTGGTGTGTCGTATTAGGACTTTGCTAATCTAATTTAGTGCTGTGCTGCTGAGGCCAGTCCAACTCACTATCAGCGCGTCATCCCGGTTGACGAGCCGTGATTGAACTAATGAGGCGGTGGATCGGGCGACCTTGCATTGTCCCCGAGGACATTTCATTTCATATTTTTAATCAGGTTGTATTTCTTCATAAACATCCTTTATTGGCTGGGGGGGATGAGAGAGGGGGCTGTGGGGCCGAGTTGTTCTTCTCAGCTACCAAGAATGTTGTTGTGAGTACAGCACAGTAAAACTAATGGAGTGTCCAGTGGATTCTGCTGAGTCTGACGCTATTCTATGAATGCTATTGTTTACACACACACATAGGCACATGTACACACACAAACACACACACACACACACACACACACACACACACACACACACACACACACACACACACACACACACACACACACACACACACACACACACACACACACACACACACACACACACACACACACACACAGAGCCAGCCAGTTAGCCAGCTGTCACTACTGAGGGCCTTTACTCGTAGGCCTGCAGGCCCTTAACAAAGTGGTGTGTGTGTGTGTGTGTGTGTGTGTGTGTGTGTGCGTGTGCGTGTGCGTGTGCGTGTGCGTGTGCGTGTGCGTGTGCGTGTGCGTGTGCGTGTGCGCGTGCGCGTGCGTGTGCGCGTGCGCATGCGCGTGCGTGTGTGTGCGCGCGCCAGCGGCCATTAGCTGTGACGTTGGGGTATAATCCCTCTAATCATCTCCAGGTCCTGCACTTCGCTTTTTCCCATGCTACACAAACACACACACACACACTACGCTGCTTGCGCACAGTCCTTCATTGACGAGCAAAAGTCTCTATGGATCTGTGGTGACAGTGGCTGGTTTTGATTTTAGATGGCGCCTGCACTAAAGCATCCATTTGACTTCTCTCCCACCACATACTGCACACCAATACATACCCCTACACTCAGTTGTTTCCAACCAGGGCTACGTGTACCACTACGGGTGTGCGGGTACACTGCAGGGGGGTACTAGGAAAAATGTAATGATAGCAATTCAGTCAGTTATGTATGTCTCTCTTATCTATAGGAACCTGTTGCTAACTTGTTATATACAAATTCCCCCCCACCCCCACCCCCGCCCTCTCTCTCTCTATCTCTCCCTCCCCAAAGGAACCTGTTGCCGATCAGTCATGTGTGTGTGGAGGAGGGGGAGAAGCCTATGGTCTTGCTGCCCTACATGAACTGGGGCAACCTCAAGCTCTTCCTCAGACAGTGCAAACTGGCAGAGGCGAACAACCCGCAGGTCAGTGACACACACACACACAGACACACACACACACACACACACTACCAATACCACGCTGGTTAGCAACAGACCGTTCACTCTTTGACTCACAGTTGACTCTTTTGTAGCTTTTGTCTCTTCTGGTGTGTTCACGTGGTAATGCTCAGGAGCATACCTGTCAACTTTGAGCTCCCAAAATCCGGGAAAATTCCCATATTTTAAGCTAAAATCCGCACATTATTCTAAAGGCCAAATTCTGACAGTCAAAGGGACAGAGACGGATTGGACGGTGCGTTCGACTCTGCTTTTCACAAGAGAACGCGTGCAAAGACAGTACTGTCTAAAATCCCTCAGCATATGTTCTACAGCGTGGAGAAACAGTGCAAGCAAGACCCTCTGTATCTCTCTTCGAGAGGGGGTGTGGCTCGTCGGACAGGGCCGTGGGCATAATTACTGGACCGACGGTGTTATTTGATAATGTGAAAAATCTGGGATATTTCCGGGAAACATTTCAAATAGGGAAGAAATCGGGAAATGAATCAAAATTAGGGAGTTTCCCAGGAAATTAGGGATGGTTGACAGGTATGCTCAGGAAAGTGACGATACACTGCTACTATAACATCAGTGCAGCCTAATCTGTGCTCACCCATACTTCCTGTTATGTTGCATCTAATTCCATGAAGTGGCCAAGTTGTCTCATCTTTTCCATTTGAAATCGAGCCTTTCCATGCCTAAGGTGGAGGGGCTAGCCTAAGGTGAAGATGCCCTACATCCGTCATTGTCACAGCTGGTTGCTAAATCAGAAAGAGGTGCCTGATTGTACCGTAGCTTCGATCAGTAAACGTCCAGATTCATTTGATAGATACAGTATGTGGGGTTAAGCCCACGCTCTGAGAACCCCCTGAGAAAATGTCAGGCTAAGCTGGCAGAGTTTTGTAGTTGGGATACTCAGGCCAAGAGTGGCCAGGTGAGTCCTCGCCAATGCCCGAGTCGGAACAGAGGGGAGCAGCACCAGCAAATGGACACGTGCCTTCCTGTCTGGGTAGACCAGACCTGTCTCTCTCTCTCTCTCTCTCTCTCTCTCTCTCTCTCTCTCTCTCTCTCTCTCTCTCGCTTTCTTTCTTTCTTTCTTTCTCTTTCTTTCTTTCTTTCTTTCTTTCTTTCTTTCTTTCTTTCTTTCTCTCTTTCTTTCTTTCTTTCTTTCTTTCTTTCTTTCTTTCTTTCTTTCTTTCTCTCTTTCTTTCTCTCTTTCTTTCTCTCTTTCTTTCTCTCTCTCTCTCTTTCTTTCTTTCTTTCTTTCTTTCTTTCTTTCTTTCTTTCTTTCTCTCTCTCTCTCTCTCTCTCTCTCTCTCTCTCTCTGTGCAGCCAGGTGTGGGCTAACCAGTGTTCCCATGTGTAGCTAATGCATGTCAGGTGTTGTGTTGAGCAGCTGCCCACCATGGAAACCCTCCAGACGGCCACGCAGTGGGGGAACCAGGGGAAAGGTGTGCGCGTGTGTGCGTCATGATGTTTGTGTATGTGTTTGTGTATGAGAGAGAGGGAGAGCCAGAGGGAGAGGGAGAGAGAGAGAGAGAGATGGTTTTGAGGGCTCTGCGTCCTGGAGAAGAACACCTGTGGAGCTGATGCTGCTCACCAACAGTTAATGCTGCTGCTCCCACAACAGACACAGGGGTTGTAGGGTGTGTGTGTGCGTGTGTGTGCGTGCGCGTGTGCGCATGTGCAGGCTAGGTTATTGCTTCAGCTCCCACAGCACACACAGAACTATCATTGTTTTCCCCTGCGAGATGCACCACTTGATATCAAACCACCGTGAACCTTTATTGGAAATATACACTCTCTGATGAAGCGGCATAGGATTATAAGCTTCCAGCACCGCAGGAGTGTGTGTGTGTGTGCGTGTGCGCGCACGTGCGCGCAAGCTCTGATGTATCTGCGCAGGCATACCGACACAAGAGAGGTGGGGGATATTTGTGTGTGTGTGTGTGTGTGTGTGTGTGTGTGTGTGTGTGTGTGTGTGTGTGTGTGTGTGTGTGTGTGTGTGTGTGTGTGTGTGTGTGTGTGTGTGTGTGTGTGTGTGTGTGTGTGTGTGTGTGTGTGTGTGTGTGTGTGTGTCGAGACAATCGTGCTTTTGTGCTTCTGCTGCCTAGGGGGTCTCTGATCCACTTGGCGTCGCCCACAAGAGCCAGCGGGGTGTGTGTGTGTATGTGTGTGTGTGAAGCAGAATGCCGCAGCCTAAAATGATCTATCGGCCCGCTAACTAAACTCATATCGTTTGAGGCAGAAGAGAAGTGGGGGTTACGTTTCTTTAAGCAAAAAAAAATGTTTCCCCCGGCACAAGATGAAGCTTGCTACTGCAGCTCTTAAAACTTGAACAAGTACACACACACACACACACACACACACACACACACACACACACACACACACACACACACACACACACACACACACACACACACACACACACACACACACACACACACACACACACACACACACACACACACACACACAGAGGCTTTTATATGATTTGAAATTACACATGCTGCCTTTGTCTGCCTCTCTCTCTCTCTCTTTCTCTCTCTCTCTCTCTCTCTCTCTCGCTCCCTCCCTCTGCTTTCTTAAGGCAATTATAGGGGCAGAGCAAGAATGAACGCCATAAACTCCTGACCAAGAATGAAAATCCTTTAATGTTTTTTTTGCCCTGCTTTGTTGCTTCGTTGCTGCTGCATTTAAGCTCAGGTTGTAAATCAGAATCAGCATTCACAACAAGATAGACAGAGTAAGAGAGGAGTGGAGGAGAACAGGAAAGGAAAAGGAGTGGAGAGGGGGAGCGGTGAGGAGCAGGAGGAAAGAGAGATGAAGAGAGAGTAGTACGTGCAGGAGAGAGTGAAGTAGGAATTAGGAGAGAGGAGGGGGAAATGAAGGAAGGAGGAAGGAGAAAGAACAGAGAGAGGGAGAAGAGAGAGAGAGAGAGAGAAGTGGAGAACAGGAGGAGAGAAAGAAAGGAAAAGAAGGAGAATATGAGGGAGAGAGTGAGGTAGGAAAATTAGGTGGAAGGTAGAGAGACAAAGAGAGGAGGAGAGGGGTAGCGATTAAGAAGAGAGAGAGGAGGAGAGAGAGCGAAGAGGGAACAGGACGAGAGAGCGAGAGGAGAGATGCAGAAGGAGGGGAAAGGAGACGGTGAGAAGAGACAGGGATTCCTTAGCTGGGGGCTGGGACTTTCACTTTGTAACATCTGCCCAGGTGGAAAGCAGATGGTTACAGACGCAAAAGCCATCCAAGCAGCAATCATGAATTTTGTGTGTCTGTGTGTATGTACGCGTGTGTGTGCACATGCCCGTGTGTTTGTTTATGACTGAGAAGTTGGGTGTGTGTATATCTGCCAACAGCATATTAAAATGATTGGTGATGATTGGTACCAACCAGCCCTGTGTCATATCCGTCATGTTGCCTTTGTTTGGGGAGGATAATTGTTAATTGTGGAATGGTAGGATGCTTCAGCATATTATCCAGGTGGTGCATGTCTTAAGGGGTTTGCGTGAATTAAAGTGACATAGTCATCGCAAAATGGTGGATGAGTGGAAGTCTGGTTTAGTCATGCACTGTTGAAGGAATACTTGTTGATGAATCGATTGTTAGTCATTGAGTAATGGCTCGGGTGGCATAAAGCATGTTGTATGATGCACCATCGCTACTGTCTACATATTGGCAAGTGATGGAGGGGCCATATGTTTTAGAGATCTTTGGCAGCTTCCTGCTGAAAAGCTGTCATGCTCATTTGGATGCCAATGCAGTATGTGCCAGCGCCACTCCCATCTCTACAAACAATCTTTCCTGTCATTCTGACTCCAGTTCCATCTCTCACCATCTCTTCCTCCCCCCTCCACCTCTTTTACTCCCCCTCTCCCTCTCTACTGCTCTTCCTACCTCTTTCCCTCTCTTGTCCTCCCCCTCTCTGCCTTTTTCTTTCTCTTTGAAGCATACTCCTTTAATCAAAGATTAATCACATGTACATCTTGATGGAGCTGTATTGGTAGGCCTGTAAAGGCCAGGACATGTGTGATATTGAGCCCATTCTGCTACAGTATGTCTAAGAACAGCAGTGCCTGTCTATACCTGTTCTAGGTGTACAGTGGATGTCTGTATAAACTCTGTAAATTGTGATCATGGAGGCTTTTTATGACATTGCAGCATGGGCTGTAAACATAGGCATGTGAATTTGAAGGATGAAAGATAAGGCTTGTCGAATGTGCTCCTTCTAATCTGTGGCGTTTACATATACCCTACACTGTATACATATTTCACCATCTTTGCATTTTCTAAAACGTACCTGAGGATTTATTGATAATGAATGGAATATTTTTTTTATTGGTTCAAATAACCCCCTCAAAAACGAGATATCCTATCTCAAGGGGCTATCGCCCTAAGCAAATAAATTGAAAAGGATGCTATTGCAACCCAACCCTTACCTGGTTTCTACCCTGAACATGGTCCGTGTTCCTCATTGGCACCTTAGTCATGCTCCTCATTGCTTGTTTCAACCCTAGTTGTGCTCTGCATAGCAGGTTTGTTACCCCTACCCACTATGTCACTTCCTGTACCCTAACGATGTCACTTCCTCTCTGTTCCCCAGGCGATCTCACAGCAGGACCTGGTGCATATGGCTATCCAGATCGCCTGTGGCATGAGCTACCTGGCACGTCGAGAGGTCATCCACAAAGACCTGGCCGCCAGGAACTGTGTGTAAGTAGAACAGTGGTCCTAGGCAGGGGCGGAACTATTGCACACAGGAACCCATAGCAAAACACTGATAGGGTCCCCCATACAGCCTGCGAAGGTCGCAATAGGGCCCCCACCAACAATACAGGAGAGCCTTGGGCCCCTGGGCAAATGCCCTGCTTCCCCCCACTATACTGCCCTACAATATCAGAACGCAGTATCTTGAAAATGGTCGAAAATGGGTTTAGACCGGAAATTGGCTTTAAAATACCTTCTTTTTCTTGTGTTAAAATTTTTTGGCCCAACTTGGTCCCGTTTCGGAAAAAAACGCAAAAAACTGATTATACTGCGCTTTTTGGTTTTAGGAGGTTACGTCGTACTAGCCAAGAACGCAGTATAATGCGAATTATACTGCACTTCTCCATTGACACCGTGGTTTTGGTGTAGACAGTAATACCACAACAGAGCGCAGTATAATGATTTTTCAGCTAAAAAGTAATGAGAATGTTGTTTTTTTTTGCTTTTTTCTTGTGTGCATAAATTTTCACCATAAAAAAGTATTATATGGAAGTGTCATCACCACTTTACCTCCAACACAGTCGCGTGGACAGAAAGGAAACTTTAAAGCCTTTTTTCTCAGTTTGGCATTTTTAATTATACTGCGTTCTGAAATTGTAGGGCAGTATAGCTCTGCCCCTGATCAGAGGACATTATACTAGATTATGGTTCATAATGATGGACATAATTGGAGACCATCCATAAAGACCTAGCCAGAATGCCAATCATAGGACATTGCATTACTAAATCATAGTTCATAATGGTAGATCTAGTTTGAGGTCATTCACAAAGACCTAGATGCGAGGAACTATATGTAAGTGTAGTACTTGTCAATACTGGTCATACTACTACATACATGCCCACACTAGTCATACATACTACATGCATACATTCTACTGGGGCAAAACAGGAAGTTGATGTGCTCTGTATTTGTCTCCTCAGCATTGATGACAGTATGCAGGTGAAAATCGTGGACAACGCGCTGGCGCGAGACCTGTTCCCCATGGACTACCACTGTCTGGGGGACAACGAGAACAGACCCGTACGCTGGATGGCCCTCGAGAGCCTGCTCAACAACGACTTCTCCAGTGCCAGCGATGTGGTGAGACACACACACACACACACACACACACACACACACACACACACACACACACACACACACACACACACACACACACACACACACACACACACACACAGATATCATAGCAGTGAACCAAATCTATTAAAACATTTATGATGTAGTCCAAAGTCAAAACATTAAACTTGGCTGAATATTTCAGTCTCATGTTGCCCCTGTTCACTTGCCTTCGTCCTGCTTCGCTTGCCTCATTGGAGCGAATGGCAAATTTTGCTTCCCTTTGCCAAATTTGCTTTCATGTCTGCCAAGCGTGAGTCTCCATGAGTGTTTCAGACAGGTTCCCAGGTCTCCACAGCTACCATGGACAGGCTACTAAGGTCTAAGTCTTAAGTCTCCACAGGTTTTCCTTCTAATCCTCCATCTTCCTACTGAAATGCCAGAGTAATTGGCGTCTCGTGCCAGTTGCTTGCATCTGTGTTCATTGGTCTACTTGAAAAATAATTGGCATCCAATGTGCCTTTATGTGTATTCATCTGCATTCATCAGTATACCTGTGGAGTGCTCTAGAGCTGTTACTCAGTTTGTTCATCTACCTGCGGAGCAGCGCTGAACTAGGACCAAAAAGACTACCGGGGCATTTTTGCGATAGACCAGTACCAGTGGGCCACCCCATCTATACTGTGGGCCAGTCTCTAACCACCCAAAAGCATTGGCCCCTGAAGACTATCAGCCCACCGGGAAAATGCCCTTTATGCCAGATGACCAGTCCAGCCCAGTGCAGAGTGTTTCTTCCATGTGAGCTTGTGCATGTGTGCATGTTCACCAGCTCGAACAGCTGGCAAAGCTTTCTTGACCAGTGTTAACTTGTTCTGGAGTGCAATTTTCAAAACCATAGTCCCCATCACCTATTATATGCTAAGACTTAAGCTGCGTCCCATTACTACCACTTCCACTCGTTTTGACTCCTAACACTCGCTTTTGCGCGTTCCCGTGAAAGTGTAGGGTGTCCCGTTTCTTAGGGAGGCGAGTGAAAGTGACCGAGTGGGGGTAGGACCCCCCCTAACGACCGAGTGAAAGAACGCATTACCCAGAATGCTGTGCAAACCCCACCGGCAAAAGCAAAATAAAAAAAAATGGCGTCCTAGCAGAGGAACAGCGAATTCACTACTTGGAAATAGATGGCCACTATTTGAATAGTATTCGAAAATAAAACATAAAACATATAAAAATAGACTATAAAGACAAAATAAAACCCTCTTACTGAAAAAAACATCACTTTAATTCGCTGGGTTGGCCTACATTAGTGTTCGCTAGTTAGCTTAGCACAATTACCGGTAGCTAACGGCTGCTATGGACAGTTAAGGGTAGCTTACTTTGGAAAAGTTTGCTTCTACCACATAATTAGAAGCATTTAACATGAAATGACTCACAAAGTTGCGGATTAAAGTCCACATTGTGAGCGAGATCTCTTCACTTGAGAACAGTATGGACTAAAGAGTTCGCTAATTAGCTTGGCTTTAGCTATTGGCACTGATGGCAGTGGTATTGGCTAATAGCTTACTAGCAAAAGTGAAGCTCTTGAGAAATCAGATGCAGCAGCCTGATATGAAATGACAAACGTATAAATGGATATTATATTCCATGTTTACAAAACCACCAACAAATGCAAATTTACAGTGTGATTGTGAACGATTTATTGATAGATGCAGTGCAGTGTCTTGTTCCTGTAAGGCAACATGATCAAGTGGCTCCTTCAGGGTTGCCAGATGAGGCAGCCCAAAAAATGCTCAAAACCCGCCTGGAAGCACTAAATCCCGCCCAATTCTATTGATTTCTATGGTCAAAATTGGGCAGGTTTTCCTGCAAAATGGCATTTTTACTTGCAGACAGCCATCCCAAGCAGCCCAATTGGGCGGGAAACAGCCCAATCTAGCAACACTCGGCTCCTTCCCTGGCTGTACACAGTGGGTGTGGACGGAGGTACTCCCTGACACTCGCCTTTCCAGCTGGAAATTACAAACGGTCCATTCGTATTTGCTACGTAAATATCGTAATTTAATGAATCATTAGGCCTATTGGAGGAAGTCAATTGGACGTCACCCCTCCACCTGAAGTCTGTCCCAATCTGTAGGGGAAAAATCGACTTCTCTTTATTGTCGAGGGAATGACTCGCTTTTGAATTTCACTCCAATCGAGTTGAAGTTCAAGTGGAAGTGGAAGTGGTTGTTATGGGACGCAGCTTTAGACTGTTACGCTGAGCTGTAAGAAGACTTGTGTTTCTGTGTGTTTCTCTAAACCACTGTCTTCCAAAGCTTCTTTGTTGATTGCTATTACCAATACCCACCCTACCATACTTACCATGCTTACTGACTGCCACTTTACTCTGTGGTGTTGGGCAATGCTCCCCTATACATTAAACCCCTGTGTGTGGTTCACTAGTGATTACAAAGCTCAGAGGATCTGCCGAATGGCAAACACAAGAGCAGATAATAACAGATCCGGGATCTGCCGTGGTGTTCAGGCGTTTAATGGTCTGGAACGCTGCAGCCATCACCTTGAGCGTCGTTTACTCCCCTGCCTTTTCCCCTCTCCTTTTCTCTCCTCTTGACTGTAGCTTATATAAGACGGATCAGCGCTCATTGTGCCGCCTCAAAGAGCTTGTCGGTGCGATGTCGTTTGCTAAGCCCTGCGGCGTACAGATGAAAAGCCTTCCACACAGACACCATGTTCACTGTAACTGTAATCAGCGCTGATTGTTGGCAGTGTGTATAACAGGCGGCGTGTCGAGGCTTGAGCGTGTGTGTGTGTGTGTGTGTGTGTGCGTGTGCGTGCGTGCGTGCGTGCGTGCGTGCGTGCGTGCGTGCGTGCGTGCGTGCGTGCGTGCGTGTGTGCGTGTGTGTGTGTGTGTGTGTGTGTGTGTGTGTGTGTGTGTGTGTGTGTGTGTGTACGTGTGTATGCACGCTAGAAAGTGTGTTTTTGTTTTGCAGACATGAGGTTTGTAAGTGGCCCCTCACCGAGGCCATGTGTACCTCAGAATGTTTCTCTTTCTCTCTCACTTTCTCTCTCTCTCTCTCTCTCTCTCTCTCTCTCTCTCTCTCTCTCTCTCCCTCTCTCTTTCTCTCTCTCCCCTCTCTCTTTCTCTCTCTCTCTCTCTCTCTCTCTCTCTCTCTCTCTCTCTCTCTCTCTCTCTCTCTCTCTCTCTCTCTCTCTCTCTCTCTCTCCTCATGAAAGCACCTCTTAACAGCACACCATTGTTCTCTTTGCCAAAGCCAAGCCAGCTGTTGTCCACCCCCCACCACCCCCTCCCTGCTCTTGATTCCAGATGTGTAGAGCCGGACAGATCCTTGTAACGGTAGCTTTGCACCTGGGGCTGACGCTTGTCAGCTAGTGTCAAGTTCAGTGACAAAAGGAGAGATTGGTAGAGTGCTACCACAGTAGTATGCCTTGAACCAACTTGGTGCTCTTGGAAAGTACAGTTAAGGAGAAAAAAAGGTTCAGGCACTGTCCAAAAGGGTCTATATTGTGGATCCAGTGCAATAAAAAACACATTGCATTAGGTGTCGTTCAATGGCAGTTCAGTGTGGATGGACAGGGTGTGGTGAGTAAGAAAGGCATTGTGCAGGATGCAGCTTGGCATCCAATGCTCAGTGTGATTCCCATCTTAAGAGGGAGAACTCTGGCCAGGTGGAAAAGACGCTTCATGCGGCCAGGAAAGATGGTCGCCTCCCTATTCTTGTTCCCTCCGCCACCTCCTCTCACCCGCTCTCTTTTTCTTCTCTCCATTCCCCTCCTTCCTATTTCCATGCCTGCTCCCTCCCTCCATACCTTCCTCCTCCTTCCTCTCTTCTTTTCTTTTCTTCTCCTCCTCCTCCTACTGCTCCTTTTCCTCTCTTCCTCCCCTGCGGTGATGTCTTGGGGCCAAGCCTATTCCATCCCTCCATTCCTTCCTGCTCCTCCTCTTCCTGTCCTCTTCTCCCCTACACCCTCTCCTCCCCTCCTCCTTCTCTCCAGCGGTGCCGTCATGGGGTCAATGAGAGATATAAACAAGATGCTCCAGATGCCAGACACAGTTACAATAGAGACGAGTTTGGGGCTAAGGCGCACCTTATTGTTACCGTTGCCGGGGACCCGGGTTCGATTCCGCTCCCAGGTCGTTTCCCGATCCTCCCCCATCTCCCTCTCCCACTCGCTTCCTCTCACCATCTCACGCTTAATGGCCTATCCATTAAAAGCATGGGGAGATCCAGACAGTCACAGTTTACAACAAGAGGAGTTTGGGAAGGATATGGGCCTGGCCCGTGACATTGAGACTGCCCTACTGTAGGAAACATCAGAGCCATGAGGCAGACAAGGACCCCGCCCATGACAGCGGAGGATTGTCTGGGCAGGATGGACAGGACTGTGGACCGTGACAATGAAGGGAGTTTAAATAAAGCCCATCTGGGAAACTCCAACTCCTTCTGTCACTGTGACACAGCACTCCACAGCACACAAGTGCGCACTGCTTACCACAAAATTGCATTTATCCCTCACCCATGCAAGGAGACACACCAAGGGAGCAGTGCAGTGGGATGGTACTAACTATGCTCAGGGTTCCTCTGTCATGGAGGTTGATGGGGGAGACCTCCTCCACCCCCACCAACCTGGCAGGTCGGGAGTCAAACCGGCAACCTTTGGGCTACAAGTCTGATGCCCTAACCGCTTAGCCATGACTGCCCATTGTTTTAGGCAGGTTGGGGCCGACCTGGCCTGTGGCGATGAGTTTGCTAATGATGCCTGTGCGTGCGTGTGTACGTGTGTATGTGCCTGCATGGGGTTGTGCAGTGTGAGAGCAGTCTAGGTGGCGGCATGAGAGTCCAGCCCGTGACAGTGAGGGGTGTCTGGCAGGATGCATCCCGCTCCTGCCCCTGCCCTGCCAGTCTCCCTGGAGACTAGGATGCATGCTATGCTGCTCTGCTGCTGCCTCCTGTTGCTTAGCAACTTTTAGGCAAGATAACAGACCACCACTGACCTCTGAATACTCGCATAAAAGTCAATTTGCCAACATTGCCAATTTCGGTCTCTCTCTGTCACGCACACGCTCACACGCACACAGAGTGATGTTCACATGCTCTGAGGCTTGCATGCAAACTGCTGTGCCAACATCAGATAGACTCCCATGCACCCCCCCTGCTGCACACCCCTTACACCCAATCCATCTAGATGAAAACACACACACACACACACACACACACACACACACACACACACACACACACACACACACACACACACACAGGCGCGCGCGCGCACACACACACACGCACACACGCAAGAGCACACACACAATTAGCACGCTCATTGTCATGTCCATCTAGATAATACAGCGTGTTTGCATCAATGGCTCTAAATGTTAATGTTTGGAACCTTGTGTATTTAGTCTCACTTGAATAATGGGAAGCTGGTCTTCTGTATACCCGAAGGCGCCCATGCAAAGAGCCACGCACTGGATTCTGGGTAAATTAAGCAGCAATGTTTTTTTCTCACCTATGGAATTTGCCACAGCCTACACTCACATTGTTATCCACGTGCATACATTGTGCGTGTGTACATTATGACGCCTGTGTGTACATTGTGGTGTTTGTGCATACATTGGGATGTGGATGTTTGCGTATGTTCGTCTCTATTGTGAGCCCTTCTTATGTCACAGCAGGAAGAGACAGGAGATATGAAACTACAGATTGTAGTTTGTGGCCAAACTGCTTTTTTTGTTTGTATGTATTTGTGTGTGTGCGTGTGTTCATGCGACTGTCTAAGCGTGCGTGCGTACGTGTGCGTGCGTGTGTTTGTTTGTGTGCTTGTGTGTGTGTGTGCGCGTGAGTGTGTGCGCGTGTGTGCGCGTGTGTGCGCGTGTGTGCGCGTGTGTGCGCGTGTGTGTGCGTGTGTGTGCGTGTGTGTGCGTGTGTGCACGTGCGCGTGTGCGTGTGCGTGCGTGTGCGTGTGCGTGTGCGTGTGTGTCCATTGTAAGTTAAGCTTGTCTCATAGCAGGAAGCAGAGATGAGAGCAGTGAGCCTATTGGGACTTACTGTACGGGGCGTATGCTCTCTTCCTGACTGGATTACTGGCACTGGCCATGGGTCTTCCCTACACACACACACACACACACACACACACACACACACACACACACACACACACACACACACACACACACACACACACACACACACACACACACACACACAAATGGACACACACACACACACCTGAGGAATGTTGGCACTGCCTGCCCATCTTTGTATCTGCGCTACCGTGCGTGCGAGTGTGTATACACATTCATTGTTTGTGGTTGTATATATAGGTGTCTAAGGGGCGGTATATTTATATGTGTGTGTGTATGATGGATGGAATTTGGCACCACCACCAGAACATGCTTGAAAGCTATTAAATTGCCTTTGTGGTAGACAAAAATAATTGGTTCAGACAGACAATGGCAGAAGTTGCCAGAAGTTGAGCGGTCCTATTGCCTCTTGTCTCCCAGTGTGGTATTTGTGTCATGCCTTTAGAATAGATGGGCAGATTTGCATCAAATCTTGTAATTACACCTACATGAACTGATTAACTATTGACTCCCTCAAATGGTCAAGATGCCAGTAGCTTTTTGTGCTTTTGACCATTTCAGGGATATGTCCTTGGCTGTTGGAGATGTTTGCACTGGCCTAGGCTGCATACTTAATACTGTAGTCACTGCCTCCTTACCAGTAGCTATCACTTGGCGGCCTGACCAGTTAGCTACTATATAGAAAGCCAGCCTATAGTAGTAATAGTAAGCACAATTGGGACGTGCTACAGCACCGCCATTTACATAACCTTTGAACCAGATAGTTTGCTGGGGTGCTGCCCCCTATGGCACTAATGACCAATGGTCATACAGTTGTCAACCTCGGACTTCTGGGATAGCTGAGTAACCATCGTTTGCCTAATGCAAATAGGACTGGATATAGAGAGTCATCTTCTAGACAGAATACATAGTTATTTTTTGCCACATTCATACATAGGAAGGCATACTTTTCCAGGGCCAGTCTTTTTCCTCAAAGTCAGGACTATGTTTCTTTGGAGTCAGCACTGCCATTGCCCAATAACACACACACACACACACACACACACACACACACACACACACACACACACACACACACACACACACACACACACACACACACACACACACACACACACACACACACACACACACACACACACACACACACACAATTACAGAGAGAGAGAGCGTACTGAAGTTGCCCAATACTCAAGTGCAAGTGATTGTCATTTCCACTTCTAACAAGAGCCATTCACAGAATCTGGCTCACGACTTCCCTTGCGCATTAACTTACTGACACATTCACACATCGGATGACATAATGGAACTGGAAATGGAAGTGCAACAACTCGAGCTCTCTGTATCTGCTCCACAAGCCTATAACACTAACTCGACAAGAATACGAGCAGGGATTTGGATCACTTTAGGGTGTTCACCGTATCTCCTTGGTGTGTTCATCAGTGTTGGGAATCTCAAATTTGTTTTAGGCAAGGAAATCGGAGAAACTCGGTTTTTTTTTGTTTGTTTAATACTTATTAGGCCACAAAAATGTCAACTCTACTATAGCTACCAACTGTCTTTGGAGGTCAAGGCTCGATGAAGAGACCCTAAAAACCGTAATATTATTGCTGTGTGACCATTCATTCTATTTTGAAGCGTGCACGTTGTGCACACGTCTGTCAGCTAAACGGGCACAAACTTGACATGAAATGCGACACTTTCATGCATGAAATGTGCACACGCTTACATATCCCACAGCAAGCACATTGCATTCATAAGTCTGTGTGCCATGGTCAAATCCCTGTAAAGCCTCATCCCTGGAGGTACCGTATATACATTAAAGCCCCCCGAAGTGTGTTAATTGTAGCCACTCTACAGCTCGATGGGGAAATTGCTTTCAGCTTTCAGCTTTGACTTTTTAGCGTCTCACCTGTGTGTGGACAACTTGCCTCAGCTTTTGGCGTGCGTGCGCATGATATGTGGTTCTACGACGGTGATGCAGCTGTGTATGGAACCTCAGCTGTATGTGGAACCTCATTAAACTTCATTACAAAGCAAATCCTCCCCCTACCCCCCCCCCAAAATGTTTTTGGAAATGTAATCTGTCCCTGGAGCACCAGTTGAGTAAACGACTGTTTCCGAGCATTGTGAGTCCCCGGTTCCCAGAGCTCTCTGGCTGGCAAAGCTCAGATGCCACTCAATTGGACCTCGGAAGCCTCAATACCCCCCCCCCCCCCCACACACACACACACACACACACACACACACACCATGCCCCCTGTCCCCCTGTCCAGCCCTCTTCCCACCACATCCCCAGTCAGTTGCCTCTCATTAAGGCTTCTCTGACAGGCCCCAGTCTTGTGTTGAGTCTTGAGAGACAGAGCAAGCAAGGGCGGTTTGGAGGGAGCAGAGGGCAAAGACAGATGCTTGTCACCACCAGGTTGCAAGTGTGTCTCCACTGTTGCACATTAGTGAGGCTCTAAGTCTTTTTTTTGTGGCTGTAAGTCTTTCATTGTCTCTCTATATGAAGCACCAATCAGGTCTCCACACCACTCTGGTCTCCGCTCTCCTCATCTGTCTGGCATTAGCCGCTGCCCTGCTGAGACGCCGCTCTCCTCTCGCAGTGTTGTGTTTTCATAAGGGAGCCATCTGCAATCAGACAAACATCATCCCCCACGTCTCCCCAATGCCTCTCCTAACACCCGGAAAAGCATACAATCCATCACCCCCACATTTTTATTGAGTGTCTTAACTACCCAGTGAAGAAAAAAGGTTCTCTCCCAAATTTACACAGTGCATCTCTTAACTACCATGAGAAAAGTATATAAAACAATACATCATCCCTACATTTCCCATTGAATCTCTTTAACTCCCCAGACGGGCGAAAACAATGTCCTCTGCACATTTTCTCAATTAAACTACCATGAGAAAGTATATCAAATAAATGTTCTTCTCCACATGTCACCAATCATTCTCGTAACTAACCCAGAGAAATATATGAAATGAAAAATATCCTCACATTGTTGTGTGTGTTGACTACCTGGGGGGGACTTTGCTTCTAGGAACTGTTCCATGAGCAGGGTTGCCAGACGAGACTGGTCATTTCCAACCCAAAAAATTCTCAAAACCTGCCTGGAAACACTAAATCCCGCCCAATTTGAACTAATTTATATTGATTTCTATGGCCATAAATTGGCAGAAAACCCCACCCAAATGCCTTTTTTTACCCACAGACTACTATCCTAAGCAGCCCTATTTGGCGGGAAACAGCCCAATTTGGCAACACTGTCCATGAGGCCGGCAGACACCACCACCAGCTGCTGTCAGTCTGGACTGGAGCCTCCTCTGCGGATCTCTCTTAATGACACATAGTTTACTTGTTCACATTCCTCTGTCTGCCTTGTCCTTTTTCATTTGTCCATTTCTCTGCCCATTTAATCTTGTTGTTGTTGTTGTTGTTGCTTCACTAAGATGTTTGTTGTTTTTGTCATTTTCTCATCCCTTCTTTCTATCTGTCCTTGCTCTGTCCTCTTCCCCCTTTCTCTACCTCTGTCTCTCTCTCAATCTCAATGTTTCTCTCCCCCCCCATCTCTCTCTCTCTCTCTCTCTCTCTCTCTCTCTCTCTCTCTCTCTCTCTCTCTCTCTCTCTCTCTCTCTCTCTCTCTCTCTCTCTCTCTGCCCCTTTCCCTCTGTCTTTCTATATCTGCTCTTCTCCCCCCCCACCTCTCTCTGTCTCTCTGTCTGTGTCTCTCTCCCTCTCTCTGCCTCTCTCTCCTCAGTGGGCGTTTGGTGTGAGTCTTTGGGAGCTGATGACTCTGGGCCAGACTCCGTATGTGGACATCGACCCCTTCGAGATGGCAGCCTACCTTAAGGACGGCTACCGAATAGCACAGCCAATCAACTGCCCCGATGAGCTGTAAGTCCTGCCCTCTCTACACACTTCGTGACGGTCATTGGAAGGCACTGTTTACATGTTACGTTTCTCATTTGGTAACACACTATTTTGTGTGCTCCCTAGAAATGTTTTGTTCCCTAGACAGTGTTTTGTTTATAACAACCTAACTACTTTGTAAATCATAGACATTTTGTTCACAGCAGTTTAACCCATGATGAGAACCACTATTGTTTAATTGACCCGTAAAGACCACGTTGACCCGTAAAGATCATGTTGACCCGTAAATATCACGTTCAAGGTCATGTCTTGATGGTAACTTAGCAACACTTGATGGTACCTTCCTGGAGTGGGTCAGTTCTTACAAATATCTTGGTATTTGGCTAGACCAAAAGCTCACATGTGCAGTACACATCAATTATCTTTTAAGAAAGCTAAGACCTAAGGTTGTTGTTTTTTTATTTTGAAAAAAATATTTTTCATTTTTAGCAAGAAAAAGGCTGGCTCAGAGTACTTCTCTGTCGGTGTTGGATTATGGTGATACAATTCATATGCATGCGCCCTTATGTTTCCTCAAGAAGCTGGATGCTGTCTATCATTCTGCACTGCGGTTTGTAACAGGTACCCCCTTAAGAACTCGCCATTATGACCTATACTCTAAAGTCCAATGTCCATCTTTGTATTTAACCCTATACTGCACGCATTATTATCCCATCATGGAAAAAAATCTTGCTGTGGTTTTTGTCACATAAAATGAACTTCTTAAGACATATTTGCAATTTTTTTCAAAAAAAAGTTTTTTGGGGGGGTACTTTTAGGTTTGTTGCCATATGGCAACATTGTGCAGTTACGGAAAGGATCCAGTGTACATTTTTACTCCAAGACCAAACAAGGGTCATACAACATTATGGATTATTTTATAGAAATGTAATTGTTTTTATCTCAGAAAAACATTGAAAGTTTACCCACAAGTTCAAGGGAGTTATTTAACACATTTTTGCCATTGAGAGAACAAGTGAATACTGTTTATTATATCCCCGAAAAACAGTATTTCAGTGGTATTACGTTGACCAACCACCAATGAATATATTAGGTATTAACACAATATCTGTGCATAGATTTGCACAAAAATGTGTATGGTAACTGTCTATAATATGTAGGCCTACATGAACTGATTTAATTTCAGAAGCGAACACTTTCAAGATGGCCGACATTCAAGATGGCCGATTTGCGGGCCAGGCATCTTTCAACATAACCAACAGTTTATTTGTCATAACTTTTGAATGGATGCTTGGATTTACACTAAACCTTGTGTGATAACACTCTATAATGAGTAAATAAGCCATGTAAAATTGTGAGGCTAGTGTTTTCAAGATAGCTGACTTTCAAGATGGCTGACTTTGAAGTTGGCAATCTTTCGAGACGGCCTACCTTTTGTTTACGCCACAACTTTTCAATGGGTGCTTGGATATGCAGTAAATCTTGTGTGTTAATAATATAATTGGTTTATGAGCTGTTTGAAATTTGGAGATTATGCTTTTAAAATGGCTGACTTTCAAAATGGTTGACTTTGTACAATAATTTTTGATCGGGTTGACAGGTTTGCACAAACGTTGTGTGCTAATTAGCCTATTTATAACAGACAAATGAAGTCAAAACATTTTGGAGGCTTAAAATGGTCAAGATGACCGTAGCTTTATGCTCTAATCTGGGGTTTGGGGATTTTTGTGGTATACCTCTGGCAGTCTGGGGAGGCTGCATAGGCCTTGTTCGCTTTTCTGCATGTACTCTGAGTGAAAGCTCATAAACAGTTCTGTACACCTATTATAACATTTTTAATGTTCATTACACACTGCCATTTGCACTAATTATAAATATTATCAGTTATCAATCATTCAATCAATAAATAAATCAATTAATCAATCAATTAGAATTGGGTATTTGTATCAATACACTTTCCCTATTGACCGTCTTGTTCCATTACCGCACAATGTTGCCGTATGGCAACATACCTATTTTTCAACATAAAAAGGAAATAATTTTAGTAGAAAACAAAACAAATGGTGAAAACAGATCATGACTAACTATAGATCATCCCAATATTTTTTTACAATTTGTAAATATTGCAAAAAGTGTGAAATATCTTGGCCAATGGCAGAGAAATCTGTCAAGGAGACACACTCATGTACAGTGAGGGAAAGAGCAAGCCTGGGGCAGTGTGTGGTGTCATGTGATGTCAACAAACCACATAATTGGATAAAACAAGGCCACAGTTTCAATATGAAAACCAATCAGTGTCTATTATTTATATTTAAATACCAGGAAATGCCAAAAGAATGGTATGTTGCCATATGGCAACACCGTGCAGTATTTAAGGCGTAAATTGCATATGCTGCATTTTATTGCTGTGGCATTTTTGGGCAAACTTCTCCATTATATTTGTAATTTATTGACTCTTTACAATTTATCTTATGGTACACTTTCCGCATACTGTACAAGTTGTTACTTCAGTCTTGCATTCCTCACACTGAATTAGAGAAAACAGGCTTCTCTTTTTATGCTTGTAAGAACCAAGAAGTCAGTGCGAGACCCTGTGATTGTCACCCTGTTTAAGTTTCCCAGCGTGACCCATGTGCACAATACGCACCTAGCTGTGAAGTGACGTCCGAGTGACAGGCCATTCCCCCTCTCTGCATACCTGTCAATCATAATAACAAGAGTGAGCTGAAATATGGCTTTAGCGTGTGAGTGATTGACATTTGAAATATGGCTTTCCCATGGGAGTGATTGACAGCTGAAATATGCCTTTCCCGTGTGAATGAATGACTGACTGACAGTTTCTTATTACCACCATTCAATAGGGTCTCTTATCTTTGCATCTAAACTGCCTCCACAACACATTCTACACAGGAAGCTTTTTTGGCCTGCGGAGGATTTGTGCGTGTGTGTTTGTGCATGCGTGTTTGTGCGTGTGTGTGTGTGTGCGTGTTTGTGTGTGTGTGTGCGTGCGTGCATGCGTGGGTCCGTGCGTGCGTGTGCGTGCGTGTGTGTGCGTGCGTGTGTGTGCGTGCGTGCGTGTGCGTGTGTGTGGGAGTGCCTGCGTGCGTGTGTGTACGTGTACATGCGTGCATTAACTGCACAACTACCAGGCATGGAGGGGAATACCAGTTTTGAACACCCTCAGCGCCTATCATATAACCTCTGGCAGACCCTTTGGTCAGATAGCAGTCTTATCAACATCCTCCAAACACTGCAATTGGATCACCTATCCCCAACTCTCGCCAAAAATCACAAACCCCCCCTACCCACAAACGCGCACACACACACACCCACAAACACCACCCCCATTACACCCAAAATATTACTCCCCAGCCCCCTCTCCAAATGGTGCACCCCCTGTCAATCAAACAAACTTTACCCAATCAGATGCCTGATGCGCACATTCCGGAACCCCACAAGAAGTGCAAATCAGCAGTCCCGATCTGCAGCCCACCTTTCCGCACAGAAGAATAGGTGTTGAAGGCTTTCCTCCTCTGCGTGTGAACAGTAGTTACGCGCGCGCAGTACGCACACGCGCGCAGTACGCACACACACACACACACACACGTACGCACGCACGCACGCACGCACACACGTACACGTACGCACGCACGCACGCACACACATAGATTTTTCCGAGCATGTGAACTATGAGCATTTCTGTAGGCTGCTCAGACAGGTCAAGGCAGGTAGTGACGGATGGGGCCGTTTACGCAGAGTGGAGGAGAAATGAACCGAACAAATTTTTTTTTTTCCCCTTTCCCCCCCCCTTTTTTTATGCTTTTGCAGTGGACTGACTGCGGATTACACAACTCATTTTGTCATCCGTCTGACCCTTCAGCTTGCGCCTCATTAAGTCTCTATAGTGATTTTGTGTGTGTGCGCGCGTGCGTGCGTGCGTGTACATGTACAAGTTGAGACGTTATGTCCTTGAGCAACCTCTGTCGTTAAGTATTTGGCCTCTTAATGCTGTGTTTCCTCACAATCTGTGTGTTTGTTGAGGTGTGTTTGTGGGAGAGACGGAGAGAGACACTGAGAGAAATAGATTGAGAGAGAGAGATTGTATGCAGTTGAAGTATTGATGTCAGTGGTAATTTGGTCATAGTTATAATCCTATGATCAGTGCCGTGTGTGCGAGTGTGTGTGGGTGTGTTTGTACGTACAGCTGTATCCATTCTGTGTGCCCGTTAAAGAATCTCTGGTGATACTGTGAGGTTCATTCAAATTGTCAGTTGTTGTACTCTGTCTTGCCAGACACATTTGCAGACTGTTGTTAATAATGTCTCCACTATCTCTGCTCTCTTTCTCTGTCGCCTGTCTCTTTCTTGCTGTCCCCCTCATTCCTCCATCCCTCCCTCCCTCTCTCTTCCTGCCCCTACAATCTTCACTCTCTCTTTCCTGCTCCCCCCTCTCTGCTCTCACTCTTCCTCCTCTGCTCTCCGCTGTGCAGGTTTGCAGTGATGGCCTGCTGCTGGGCGCTGGATCCAGAGGAGAGGCCAAAGTTCCAGCAGTTGGTCCAGTGTCTGACCGAGTTCCATGCTGCTCTGGGGGCCTACGTCTGAAATCCAGCCCCAGGCTTCTTCTCCAGCTGCCAGGCCCAGCCAGCACTAACTACCAAGAGGACAATAATGAGAAGAAAAGAAAAGAAACCAGTGCCTTACGGGAAAATAATGAGAAAGAAAAAAGACTTTCGGAGTATTTTTTATTTGTTTTGTATTTTTTTATTATTATTATTATTATAATACAAAAAAACAATGCATTTCCACAACACACAAGTAACGTCATTGGCATTTCTTGGGTAACTTGCTTTTTTATGAACCCCCAGAGGAGCACAGAGACACAATGATCCCCTTCCTGCAGTGAGAGGAAAGGATGTGACTATGCTTTTGACGCGCCAATGTTAGCTATGCTCCTATCACCACATTAGACATACATGTGCCCTTCGTGTGGTGAGTGATCCCCCTCACCCGCTCCCTCTGGAGTGGGCATCAGTTGCTGTTTCTCAAATGTACCCAGAGATTGGTCTTTCAAGAAATGGAGAGTCTACACACAGGGCTGTGTTTTCAGTGGAGGGACTGACACAGAGGCACCCAGAGTGTGTGTGTGTGTGTGCGCGTGCGTGCGGACATGGTGCCTCGTCTTTGTAGTCCACACACACACCCAAGACCCTCGTTTTGGGGAGTTTACAGGTCTGACGGCTCTTGAGGATCTGATCTGCCCTTGATGCATCCCAGGCTGTTGCCCTGAGCCAAGTACTGTCTGCCGCCCCTCCCCTCCCCGCTTCTCCTTGGGTGCCAGACCAGAGAGACACTCTAAACGGCAGGACATACAAGAGGACATGGCAGCAAGAGGTGTATATAGGATGCCAAAGCTGAAAGAAAGCTGTGCGTGTGTGCGTGTGTGCGTGCGTGCGTGCGTGCGTGCGTGCGTGCGTGCGTGTGCGCATGTTCTTTTGGTTGCTGATGGTTGAGTGCATGTGTGTCTTTACGTGTTGATGCTTGTGTGTTCATGCTTGTGTGTGTGAGTGTGCGCACGAGTGCATTGATGTTAATGTGTGTATATTACACAATCTTGAGTGACGGAGCTTCACCAGTTACCTTCTGGGACCTGTGACTGACCGCTACGGCCTGTGGCGGTTTGCCCCAATCATGAATCAAGAGGTTTCCCTTCCTGTTATCCCTCCAGCCAATCCCGTTGCACGAACATTACTCCCCAGGGGCCCAATCAGAATCCCCCTTCATCGCAAGTCATCCCACTGCAACCCGTAACACATTCTCAACAGAGTGAGTGGACCAGACATGACATTGTACAATACACCAGATATATATGCTGACAAGACTACCCTGAACTGGTCTCCATTATAAGACCAGTGAGGCGAAGGAACTGTGGTACGTCCTCAGAGGAAAAAAAAAAACATTAATGACAATAATATAAAGTCCCGCTCCTGTATGAAGTTTGACTGTTCTGTGTCAGAACTAGATGCACCGTTTCAAAATATTAAAAAAAGACACGATGATGATGTATTGATGACATGGTAATGATGGTGTTTCAGTCAGGAGAAAAGCCCAGCTTGAACCCGTTCACTGTGAAAGTCAAGGAGTGCTTCTGAGCAGACGCCATTTTCTAACTCTTCCCTTTGCATCATATAAGGTCTTCGTCATGTCATGTGACCTCATCATGATCACCGCATGTTGATTTGTTTTTGTTTTTTTGTTTTTGTAAGGTTATTGTGTAAACTGCTTCCTGATTTCCATACCCACGTACCAATTACAATGGAGCCATTGAATAAAACAGCCCTTCCATTGCATAGTTTCTGTGTCTGTTTGTATACTGTATTAATATTCTCATGTAATGTGCTGGCATGAGAGGCGCACTGAAGAAGGCATACGCTGAAGCATGTTTTTGCAATAAAAGTCAAATTCAGGGCATCCCAAAAAAGTGTTTATTTAAAAAAAAACTATTCATATTACAATTAATATTCAAAGCACAATATTTTTGTTGTTTTGCCGCCCCTGTTCTCAAACTGATGTCTAAAGTCCTTGTTATAAGACCCATAACAGTCACTGAATTGACAGCATACATTTAAAGTCAACGCCAAAAAAAAACCCCAAGGGAATTCTGTTTGATTCGTGTTGTCAACTGTCTCGGGACCAGGATGGATGTGAGAACACAATAACTTAGTCATTTTATTCTATAGTGCTTTGAAATGTTCATCAAATTAAATAACACCTAATTTACAAAACTGAGGCAAGCTGACTGATGTCTTGTTGAGGTACACAGAGTACTGTAGGCTTTAATGGAGTTGGTGGTGCCAATTTAGACTGTTTCCAAAAAAAAACATTTAAACAGCGCTTCCGTCTAAGTTGAGGTGCCCCCTAGACAATTTATCACATCACTAAAAGTTCATACATACAAAATAATTTTACAGGCCAACATACAATATTTTTTTCTTGCACATGCAAACAAAATGCTTACACAAAGTGCATGTGGGAGGTAAAGTAGTGTATGTATAAGCTTTTAGTGATGATGAGAGATCTATTTCACATACATGTATGTTGCCAAAGGGACACCTCATACTTAATTATCAGTTTTTGGGGAACACAGCCCAGACTAGTAGTGGCCAAACCAGACTGGAGTAGAGTTAGCCGGAGTTGAGGAGGGCTAAACCGGCTAAGCTGGTAGGAAAGGGCATTACTGTGTCTCCTGGCAGTGGGCTGTAGTCTGGTCTGGTCTGGAGGAATGTTCTGTTCTGTTAATAAGCGGACTCCCGCCGTCTGGACCTTTATCCCAATTAGAAGCCAATGGAGGCATAGTTGCATAAGACCAGAGGCACCCCAACACAAAGTTCTGTCCTCAGTCACCCTAGCTTTTAAAGCAGTCTGCACCTCAACACACAGACATCTGATGGCCTACCTCACCTCACCTTTAAAGGAACAGTTCGCCTCGTTTCAATAATATGAGAATACATTGAATTTTTCATCTATTTGTTTGCATTGCCTAGTTTAACAGTATAGCAAAATTAAGCGTAGCAATGCAAGTCTATGGGAGCAAACAAAACATCACCAAATGTACATATAACCTACTTTAAAATCGCCTGAGCGCAAAACAGCTATTACAGTGAGTCCAACATGTATTTGATCCCTTGCTGATTTTGCCGATTTGCCCACTAATAAAGACGTGATCAGTCTATAAATTTATGATAATATGTATTCAAACATGGAGAGACAGAATATAAAAAAGAAATTCCAGAAAATAACTTAAAATAATATATTTTAATTTATTTGTATTTAATTTAGGCAAATAAGTATTTGACCCCTCTAGCTAAAGAAGATAAAGTGCTTTGTGGCAAAGCCCTAGTTTTCTAGCACTGAGGTCAGATGCTTCTTTTAGTTGATGACAATGATTGTGCATATAGTAGAAAATAGTTTTACCCATTTTCTTTGCAGATTATCTCTAAAACATTCATAGTTTGTTGCTGTAGCTTGGCAAATGGGAGGTTCAGTTCTCTCCATAGAATTACTATTGGTTTAATATTCGGTGACTGTCTAGGTCACTTCACGACTTTAATATGCTTCTTATTGAGCCACTCCTTCGTTGCTTTGACTGTATGTTGTGTATTATTGTCATGTGGGGAGATCCAAAAATGGCCCACCCATCAGTGTGGTGGTGGAAGGAAGGACGTTTGCACTCAGGATTGCATTACATGTCTCCCTCCATCCATTCGTTGACGATGTGAAGTTGTCCTGTGCCTTGGCCAGACAAACACCCTCAAACCATAATGATACCACTTTCATGCATTATGGTGAGGAGGGTGTTCTTGGGATCATAGACAGCAGTACTCTTTCTCAAAACACATTGAATTGTGTTAATGCCAAACAGCTTGATTTTGGTTTCATCTGACTACAGCACCTACTTATCATATCCCAAACCCGTCTGATGTCCGTTGGCAAACCTCAGGTGGGACTGCACAGGTTCCTTCTGAAGTAGAGGTACCATGTGTGCACTACAGGATTTTAAACCTCTGTGGCATTAAGTGCTACCAGTAGTTTTCTCAGTGATTTTGGTCCCAGTAGCTTTGATATCATTGCCTAGTCCATCCCGTACAGGTCTAGGGTGCTTTCTTTCTGTTCTCATGATTATCAAATCCCTACAAAAGTTAAAATATTGTATAGAACCCCAGACAGGCTGATGGATAGTCATTTTGTATTCCTCACATTTTGGAAGAAATGCATCAACAGCTGGGTCATTAATACCCAGTCTGTTTCTTGTGGCTTTGCAGCCCATTTAATCTTTGTTCAGGTCTAAAATCTTGTCCCTGATATCATTTGAACGCTCTTTGGTCTTTCCCATGCTGGTGAGGTTGGAGTGTGACTGATTCACTCATACTATGGACTGATTCTGCTGATTCAATGTGTCTTTTATGCATGTTAGTATGTACAGGTGTCTTTAATTCAGATGACAAGTTGATCGGAAGTGCCCATCTGGTCTGTGGGCCAGGAACTGTAATCAGTTGGCAGGGGATCAAATATTTATTTTGCTCGATGAAATGGAAATAAATTAATATATATTCTCTCAAGTTAATTTCTGGATTTTGTTTTTGATATTCTCTCTCTCCATATTAGAATACATATTATCATAACATTTATTGACTGATAATGTCTTTGTTAGTAGGCAAACCAAAAAAAAACAGCAAGGGATCAAATACTTATTGGACTCACTGTAAGTCCCGTCATGTGATCACTTGTGGCTTGATGCTAATGCTCTCATTTACTTCCAGTGTTTATCTAAGCTATGCTAATAAATCTGATACCAGTAAATCTAAGTAGGCCTACTGAAAACACTGAGAAGAAAATGATATTCACATTCAGGAATAATGCTTGGAAATACTACAAATATGTGAAAATCAAAAATGGGTTGACTGTTCCCTTAAAGCTATAGGCACCCTGTCAGTCTCTTACTTACAGTCTCTCACTCCTCGCCTAACCTTTTAAAATGGTACATACACCCTGACACACAGCCTTCCGATACCCCACCTCACCTCATCTGTAAACAGAGCCATCGTTAGCCCTAATTTAGGATGGCTTTAGCCATCCTTACATTAGTATTAGCCACCCTATAATGATTTTGCAAAAACAGTTATTTTAAATTTTTTTTTTTTAATTTTTCCAAAAACGAATGCAGTAAAGCACTGAATACGAACCACCAAGAAGGCAAGTTAATCTGAATACAAGTTCCTGTTTGCTTATTTATTGATTAATGCCACTGCACATATCCTACTGCACAGCAATAAAAGCAGGGTGCAATATGTTATGCGAGGGAAAAAAGGTATAGATTGTGCTTTGTGACTGACACCTCGAGAAAAGTGTAATTACATGGATGAAATCTCCAACCCAAAGTAGCAGTTTTCACTCACAATACCCGTGTAATAAATCCATTTGACAACATCTTGAAATGATAGTTGAGCTTTAATATTTGTCTTCACAGTTTGAAAACGCACATGAACTAATTGACATAGCTACTAATGGAGTAAAAATTACCTAATATCTGCCCGGATGCAGATTTTTCCAAGTAAGGAACCTGTTTGAATGAATCGCTTCCTGGCCAATGCTCCTCCTGGACACACGCAGTTAGTAACTCCTTAAAGGCACTTATAAGGAATGTTCATTAAAATGTGAATCCACTGTAACTAGTGTTTAAAAATCGGTATGGTGCTCTTAAAATAATTGTTCAAAAAGACACTTTTGCACACCTCTGTAGTTGGGCAGGTGCGTAGGATATTATCCCAGTGGGGTTGTCATTCAAGTGTAAAGAAATCCTGCTCCTGAAGAAGGTGTAGAGGTACAAGTGTAAAGAAATCCTGCACCTGAAGAAGGTCGGATGACCGAAGCGTATTTAAGTTTGTTGGTGGAATGGACAGTGTGCAGGATTTCTTTGCTCTTAAAACAGTGAATTCATAGACAAAACTTTAGCAGGTGCACTGAAAAAAATTCGGGTGCGCGCATATTCCTCTAGGGCTAAGCCACCCCTGTCTCTCAAACCGAGAGACGGCCTGCCTGTACAGCTACTGTAAAGGCAGCCTGACAGTCTCCCGTTTTCCTACCTTACCTTAAAAGCTATAGGAAACATGGACAAAGAATCCTACTCTTCTCGCCTCTCTAATCCTTCCCTCCCCTTTTTTAACAGTCTGCACCTCACCTTTTACAGCTAATGAAAACACTTCCACCACATCCTACTGGCTTCTACTCATTTCTCTTCTCCTCATCTCTCCTCTCTTCTCCTCACCTCCCCTCTCCTCATCTCTCTCCTCTCCTCTTCTCACCTCCCCTCTTATCTCTTCAGTCCTCTCCTACTATCATCTCACCTCACCTCATCTCTCCTTTCCACTCCTCAGCAATTGTAAAGAAATCCCGCACACTGTCCATTCCACCAACAAACTTTAATACAACGTTTCGGTCATCCGACCTTCTTCAGGTAAAGATGAACCTGAAGAAGGTCGGATGACCGAAACGTATTAAAGTTTGTTGGTGGAATGGACAGTGTGCGGGATTTCTTTACACTTGAATGACAACCCCATTGGGATAATATCCTACGCAGTACGCACCTGCCCAACTACAGAGGTGTGCAAAATGCGTCTTTGTTGAACTCTCCTCAGCAATATCACTGTAGGCCCTCAGTATTTTTTTAAGTCACCAAGTTGCTGTAAGAGAATTACAGACACCATTGAGTAATCCAGAACAAAGTTGATGGATCACCGCACACTCCGCTGCGATGCGCACTCATACATAATCCAAAAACAAACCTGGGAAATCATGGCCAAAACGCGTTGTTCATTGAATTAAAAAAACAAAAACAAATGAAAGGTCCACCAATCTGTGGTGAGTCATCAACTTTGTAGGCTACATTTCCACTCAAGCACACTACAGCCCTAACCAGTCCTCTCACTCTGTGTTCTGCCAACAATTTATCTTTTCCAGTGAAGCTTGTCTGTGAAGTTCACTGACCTAGATTGCACATCATACGGAAACAAAAACTAATCTTTCCGCAGTACATGTTGACATAATGTGCAGTGAAGCCATCCCTCCCAGCACCCCTCTGCAGCCAAGTATGTGAGGCCTCTTTAGGAAGTGACTTGAGGTAGAGGTAGGATGTGGTTGAGCTTGTCTTGTCTTGTCCTGTCCTGTCCTGAGCCTGTGGCCACACCCGGTGGGCCTGTTCAGTAGTCCATGGGGCACCTAAGTCACGCCCTCTACTTCCTGGTTCATGGGGCAGACAGTTGCAAAAAATTGAATGGAAGTGAATGAGGCGAGTCGTGGTGGACTTGTGGTGCATAAGTGGAGGTCCAAGGTTTGGATTGTTGTCGAGAAACCACTCATTTCAAGCACAGTAATTATTTTTTGACTCCCTCTGCCCCATGAACCAGGAAGTAGAGGGCGTGACTTAGGTGCCCCGTTCCTTACCGCAGGAGACAAGGGGTGCATCCCAATATGTGACATTGCCTCCTCCACTTGTGCTTGTCTCCTCGTCCCGCCTCCTGGCCCCTCCTCCGTGGAGAAAACGATAAAGTTTCCCAACTGTCAGCCTCGCCACAACAACTTTTGAGGGACTGTTTTTCATTCACCATCCCAATTGCAAATGAGAAAAAGACTTTACGATTGAGCTTTTGCAAGATATTGAAACATAATGCTGTTGTCAGTGATGTCATCATGACGAGAAGCAAGTGGAGGAAGCAAGTGGAGGAGGCAAGGTCGCATATTAAAACACACTCAAGGAGCAGTAGCCGTGGTGCAATGGTTAGGGGGAGGTGGACTGCAGATAACAGGTTTGCAGGTTCAATTCCCACCATTACCAATCCCTTCCTTCATCCGTAGCTGTAGTGCCCTTGAGTGAGGCATCTAACCCCACATTGCTCCAGGGACTGTAACCAATACCCTTTATCTAAATAACCGTGTCGCTTTGGATAAGAGCGTCAGCTAAATGTAATGTAACGTAATCCCAAAGAGCAGCATCAATGAGATTGGAGACAGACCCAAATGCTTTACATAACTCTTGCATGAGTCAGTGGTAGGTTCATGGTGGTGGGAAACAGGAGTTTAAAACTCTCTGACAGTGACTGTTAGGTTGGTTGTCAAGTTCCCCAATCCTTGGCTGTTTTGTTGGGGTTGGTAGTCAAAAACACTCCCTGGCTGTGTGTGCTGTACACGGAGTTGGCCCACGACAGTAACCCCCTGGCCACGTAGACAGCCAGGGTGAACAGTCAAACTCCCCGTTCCCTGATCATGTAGTAGGGGTTGGCAGTCATAAACATACCCTGGTTGTGTGTACTGTATGTGGGGTTGGCCCTTTGCAGCACTCCCTGGTTGGTGGGGCTGGAAGTCATGGGGGCAGCCATAACAGGAGATGGGCTTCAGATAAGAGGGTTACTGGTTTGAACCCCATAACCTCACCCATACCTCCATCCATGGCCTTGAGCAATGCACCTAACCCCACATAGCTCCAGAGACTGTAACTTATACCCTGTGAACAACTGTAAGGCGCTTTGGATAAAAGCATCAGCTAAGTGTAATGTAATGTAAAAGTCAAACTCCCCTCTCCCTCGCTGACTAATAGGGGGGTTAAGACACCCAAAGGTTGGTTATACTGTAGGGCTGCACAATTAATCGAAAAATAATCAAAATCGTGATAAAATAGTGAAATCGAACTCGTGATTTTAATCGTGATTTAATCGTGGCAATAGTGACCTACTTTTGAGAGCGTCCATGAAGCCAGAACATACTGACAGGCTGGTGTTTCTGGCCAGAAATCTGTCCACTTAAGTTTCATGCTATTGCCTTTACATAATTATTACAATTCATTTTATTTTGCTCATCCCGTATGTCATTCTTGGTTATATTTCATCTTGTTATAATTTTCAAAAAAATCTGCAAAAATCAATAATCGTGATTATGATTTTGATGAAAATAATCGTGATTATGATTTTTTTCCATAATCGTGCAGCCCTAGTATACTGTACGTGGGATTGGCCCTTGATAGCCTTCCCTGACTGTGTAGGTTGGGTTGGCAGTCATATTCCACTCTCCTTGGCCATGTAGGTTAGTCCTCAAAAACACTAGATCCATTGGTGTGGTTGGCAGTCAATAACACCCTGGCTATGTTGTTGGCATTGGGAGTCGAACAACCTATTCTCTCGCCATGCAGGTGTGATTGGGTTGGCAGTCAAACTCCCCACTCTCTGCCCGTATGTGTAGTTGTAGAGGTTGGTTGTCAATCCCTGGCTGTGTTGTTAGGGTTGGTAGTCAAAAACACTCCCCGGTCGTGTGTGCTGCACATAGGGTTGGCACTCGACAACACTCCCTGGCCGTGTAGACAGTCAGTGTTGGAAGTCAAACTCCCCACTGTAAATCCTTAGCACTGTAATTGGGGTTGGGCTGAAAGGAAATATCCGGTCGGCATTTTTATCCGAGACCGTTTCACCAGGCACTGAGAGAGACAATGAAGCCTTTGACAACATTTCAGAAATCAAATATGAGATATTTTGGCCCTAACAGCCAAAGTGCTTTATTTATATCTGACTATCTCGAAGAGGCCTGCTATAGCAGCATGAGGACTGATAACATTGGGTTGGAGCGGCCAGGCCAAAATCATCAACAGTCCACTGGGAAAATGCCCTGTATGCCATATGGCCAATCCAGCCATGGCACAGTAGTTAGTGGAGGTAGTCAAAAACACTCACTGGGCGTGTAGGTGGGGATGGCCCTCAGCAACACTCTGTACTGGCCGTATCTGTTTCCTTGTGTGCTGACTGAAGGACGAAAGGTCATGCCCTGTTACACACACACACACACACACATTCTCCCTTTTTAATTCACACACACACACACACACACACACACACACACACACACACACACACACAAACACACACACACACACACACACACACACACACACACACACACACACACACACAAACACACACACACACACACACTACCTTTCTATCTACCCGTATCACACACACACACACACACACACACACACACACACACACACACACACACACACACACACACACACACACACACACACACACACACACACACACACACACACACACTCCCTCTCTTCCACCTCTTCAGGACAGGAAGAGGGTGAAGGTTGCTTGTTTGGGATTTTTGAAGTCCTGTGCCAACTGCACTTCCTGCATCAGGCGTTTGAAGTGTGTTTATGTCATTAAGCCATTAGACATCAATCATCCACTATTGTCTATTGGCACACTGGCCTGTGTGTGTGTGTGTGTGTGTGTGTGTGTGTGTGTGTGTGACATCCACAATCGCCTGTTGGCACGCCGATCAGAGCTGGAATGAGGCATGTGGTAGTGAGTGATGATTGTGTGTGTGTGTCTGTGTGTTAAACTTTAAAGTGGGCTCCAGGAAATTTCTCTTTTGTGTGCTTCCACCTAACGGCTGCCGGTAACGATGGCGTGTGCAGTGCTCTTCTCTCGAAAGAGGAAAAGACTAAAATAAGAAACGCTGATGTACAAACACACACCTTGTGTAAAATAAACCCACTGAAATGCACAAACACACCCTGTGTCATCCGGCTGAAGATCAAGCCATTGACTCCATTGGGGCTCAACTGGATAAGCCTGGTATTGTTGTACCCTTGTACTAATTCACCGATCACTGCGCGTTTGTGACAGATTGGGAACACAGGTCATTAAAGGTTCTTTTCTACTGTTGGTTTTCTGGTAATTTTATTTTAATTTTATTTTATTTGTTCACAGGGCCACAACTGACCAGTTATGATGTTTTGTCAGCAAGAAGAACACCAAGAGCAGGGCCGTCGTTAGGCCTATTTTAGGGGGGCTTTAGCCCCCCCTACATTAGTATTAGCCCCCCCTTTAACGATTTTGAAAAAAAATAAAAAATATATATATATTATTTATTTATTTATTTTACATTTTTCCAAAAACAAATGCAGTAAAGCACTGAATGCGAACCACCAAGAAGGCAAGTTAATCTGAATACAAGTTCCTGTTTGCTTATTTATTGTTTAATGCCACTTATATCCTACTGCACAGCAATAAAAGCAGGGTGCACAGCAATATGTTATGCGGGGGGGGAAACAGGTAGAGGATTGTGCTTTGTGACTAACACCTCGAGAAAAGTGTAATTACTTACACGGATTAAATCTTCAGACCCAAAGTACCAATTTTCACTCACAATACCCGTGTAATAAATCCATTTGACATTGTCTTGAAATTATAGTTTTGCTATTTGTCTTGTCAGTTTGAAAACACACATGAACTGATTAAAATAGCTACTAATGGAGTAAAAATGACCTAATATCTGCCAGGGATGCATAGTTTTCCAAGTAAGGAATCTGTTTGAATGAATCGCTTCCTGACCACTGCTTCTCCTGGAGACGTGCAGTTAGTAACTCCTTAAAGTTCGTAGTCCTTGTGTAAATTATGCTCTCTGCATTTTTATCTAATCATTTTAACTTCCATAGGCCTACATAATATTCATCAGTTGAAACATTTTGAAATGTTTTGTTTAGCTAACATATTAGGAATGTTCATTAAAATGTGATTAAAAAAAAAAATCACTCTAACTAGTGTTTAAAAATCTTAAAATAATTGTTCAAGAAGACGCTTTTGCACACCTCTGTAGGTGGGCAAGTGCGTAGGATATTATCCCAGGGGGGTTGTCATTCAAGTTTTAAGAAATCCTGCACACTGTACATTCCACCAACAAACTTTAATACAATATGAAGAAGGTCGGATGACCGAAACAATGTATTAAAGTTTGTTGGTGGAATGGACAGTGTGTGGGATTTCTTTGCTCTTAAAAATAATTAATTCATAGACAAAACCTTAGCAGGTGAGCTGAAAATTTTTACTTCCTCTGGGGCTAAGCACCCCCCCTGCCTCTCAAACCTAGTGACGGGCCTGCCAAGAGAACTTGGGTTCCATCCAATTAAAAGAGTGGTAACGTCAATAGTGCTGTATTGTGATAGTACTGTGTCCCAAAGGTCAAGTAGTACGGTAGTGTGATGTCCCAGAGGTCAATGGTACATTAGGGTGTCCCAAAGGTCAATTGTATGGTAGTATAGTGCCCCAAAGGTCAATTGTACGATATGATGTCCCAAAGGTCAATTGTATAATAATATGGTGTCCCAAAGGTCAATCGTACTGTAGTATAGTGTCCCATAGGTCAATTGTATGGTGTCCCAAAGGTCAATAGTACGGTAGTATAGTGCCCCAAAGGTCAGTTGTATGGTAGTATGGTGTCCCAAAGGTAAATTGTATGGTGTCCCACAGGGTCAATAGTATGGTATTGTGATAAGATGATGTCCCAAAGGTCAATAGTATGGTAGTATAGCAACCCAAAGGTCAATCGCACGGTAGTATGGTGTCCCAATGGTCAATTGTACGGTAGTATGGTAGTACGGTGTCCCAAAGGTGACTAGTATTGTAATGTGATAATACAAAACATAATAATGAGAGCTTGTCTGTGTGCAGATCACCTTTGTCTTCATATTTTTTGTTTTTAGTTTACACATTTGGATGTGCATGGGTATACACGACTTTAATCTATACGGCCAAACCTCACCACCTATGGTGATTCATGAATGAAAAAAGCAACGATGAAACACTTGATGAAGGACTGAGCATCCGAAACATTCTGCCATTACATAGTTGGGAGCGTAGAACAGTGTTGCGGACATTTATTATTTCGTTTAAGTCATTCATGGATGATTCACAG
This sequence comes from Engraulis encrasicolus, assembly GCF_034702125.1. Taxonomy (NCBI): domain Eukaryota; kingdom Metazoa; phylum Chordata; class Actinopteri; order Clupeiformes; family Engraulidae; genus Engraulis; species Engraulis encrasicolus. The sequence continues at coordinate 55,457,513 of NC_085862.1, read as the reverse complement.
ATTTTCACAGTTAGTGTGTGTGTGTGTGTGTGTGCTTCCCTGCACTCCGGATGGATAAGTGCATGGCAGGGTGTGATAAGTCCTCTTCCTGTCTTATTGTGATCTTGGAGAGGGAGAAATGTGTCTGTTCACACACAAGGAGATCACTTGGCAGAATATACTCTCTCTCTCTCTCTCTCTCTCTCTCTCTCTCTCTCTCTCTCTCTCTCTCTCTCTCTCTCACGCACGCACGCACGCACGCACACACACACATACACACACACGCATCAGATCTGACCCCTGATATTAGGTCACTTCGCGGCTGCATATTGTCCTCTTGTCCTACAGGAAGAGGCAGATGCAAACGTCTTTCTTCTCGCCCCCGTTTGTGAATGAAGTCACAGTAAGAACAAAAAAAGAAAGACCAGAACAGATCGGCACGTTTGTGTAATGGTGTAATGGAAAGTTATCACAAATCTAATTTGTATGGAAACCATGAAAGAGGACATGGAGGGATGGAGAGCGGGAGCAAAGACCTCGACCGAGATCTTAAATCTTTCCAGCGAGCAGCATTGTTGCATTGTTCTGACACTGTGCAGGCTAGGCCAGACCAGGCCAAGCGTGCTCCCTTTCTCTGTGTGTGTGTGTGTGTGTGTGTGTGTGTGTGTGTGTGTGTGTGTGTGTGTGTGTGTGTTTGTGTGTGTGTGTGTGTGTGTGCTCACAATAACAAGCACCCGGCGTTGGTTACTGTACACAGACCAAAAACGTTATCAACAACAAAAACTGTTGCAATTTTCTTAAATTGTTGCTCTTGATGGATGAGGAGTTGAGAGGCATGGGAATGGAATGTTCCCGGGTTACATAACAGTCTGTTGTGGCGTTTGTCCAACCAGGTAGCTGGTACACATAGGTGTTTTAATCACACAGGTACTGCATCACTTAAGGTTGTCATTACGCCCTTCTAATAGCTTCATTAACTCTCACTCAGCTACCTCGCAAACAATAACTCACTCCAAAGATCACTTATCACCCAAACAATAACTCAGCTGCTCCAAAGTTCACCAATCACTGCGTGTTTGTGAAAGTTTGGGAACACAGGTCATTAAAGGTTCTTTTCTACTATTGGTTTTCTGGTAGGCCTACAGCTCAACACAGCGTGACTCAGCCGCCACCTTTTGCTTGACGATTGAGCTGTGTCGTGCCCAATTGAAAAGCAAAAAGTGGCGGCCGAGTCGCACTATGTCGAGCTGTAGGCCTACCAGAAAAGTTGCAGTGGAAAAGAGCCTTATGTGACCCCAAGTGACCCCACAAGGCAACATAAACACTGCACACATCACATCTCACATCACACGGCGACACATCTGCTTTTAGCAGTAAACGTGCAATCACCCTCTGACATAAAATACAGACATTAGGCCATTTTTGGCCTAAAAAGGGCCTTACAACACAACCTCAGTTGATGTTTTTGAGCGTGTCGAATGCTTTTTTTGTGATTGATGGCCAGACGACGGATTTAATCACCGGCATATTTTTTGCTGTCCCGTCTCCTTATCGTGTGTAAAACTCTCAGAGGCTGTAAAAGAGAGTCCAAGGGCCGTGCGAGCGCTCCAATCACTATTGGCCTGACTGGACCATGGTCGCCGTGGCGACGCGACTATGAGGAGAGAAGTGGTGTGTGGGAGGGCGGTCAAGGGAATTCCGCTTGTGGCCCGAAATTCCAGAATTCCAGGTGGAATGGCCAGAATGCTGAGAGTTCTGACCGCATGTCCAACACTTCAGCAACGGCCACAGCACAACAACATGACCACACACATTTGAGGAGGGAACAGCCGTACACACACACACACACACACACACACACACACACACACACACACACACACACACACACACACACACACACACACACACACACACACACACACACAAACACACACACACACACACACACACATGGATGAGTGTTTCTCATACACAAACATGCTTGCATGAGCTTTTTTATAGGGGAAGCCTCTGCATGCTCTCGCATCTTCCCTGTCCACTACAACTGTCCCTTGTCACGACATACTGTATCAGCAGTCACACCATCGTTGTTTTATGGACACGCTATGTTGACTGCGTGTCTGAATAGTAGCTGTCTGTATGTCATTTCCTGTGCTGATGAGAAGGATGCATTTAAAGGTGCACTATGTAATAATTCATGCTGCCCATTCAGGTGGATTTTCTCCATTTTGAATTTCCAGAATATTGTTTTATTATTTAGTAAATACTCATGAAACGATCAAATTTGACCATAAGCAGCACAGTTTCAATGAGCCGCATGATTGCAATACCTACACTGGCCACCATCATACACCGTGCATTTTTAAACCATTGTAATTAGAATGATGTCCTTGGTGTGAGTGATGCAATCATTCAGAAGGGAATATTCAGTATCAAATAAGGACAGGAAGGATGTTGACCGTAACAGGATGGATTTTGTTCACCGTGTAACAGGATGGAGGTGTTCACTATGCTAACTAACAGGATTGATATGTCCACTCAGTAGTGAGGAGAAGGAATTCATGGAGCAAGAGACTCCCTGATAAACATTACAAGTTATCTGTGCCCAAATTACTAACAACATATTGCAAAATGTGCAAAACGTTTTCTCACTCATTCTCCACACATTTTTGGTAGAAAAACAGACTTATCTCAGGAACTGGAAAGAACTCAAAAACAACTGCGTCAGTGTGTACTGGGCGAAATTATTTTATGGACACCCTTGCGATGGAACAGGATGCCGTCTCTCTCAATTTACCACAGAGGCCAAGTGGCATACAGGGGTCCAAGGAGCTTATCAGAACTCATAATGACTTATACATTTTAACTGTAGTCCTCCACCCTTTTTTCCCTTTCTCTCCTTGTCTTTCTTTTGTTTGTTCATTTGTCTTTGTCTACTGTATGTATTTCTCTTGTGCTATGATTAGGAAAAAGCCAGAAAAACTGTATGTAAAGTAAATACATATATACGTGTACACACACACACACACACACACACACACACACACACACACACACACACACACACACACACACACACACACACACACACACACACACACACACACACACACACAGTTCAATACCACTAGCAACACTGCCCTTGAACAATATGTACCTCTGATGACCGATATACTGACATTATTAGTACACAACAGTAAAGATGCAAAGTAGGATAGTTCTGTGATCCCTCAAAATTTGGTGTTTACCACAGAATGGGTTAATCAGAGGTTGTCCACCCGTTCATTATACATGTTTTTATATAACGCACGCACGCACGCACGCACGCACGCACACACACACACCCAAACACACACACACACACACGCACTGAGATTCAGATCAGACTGAGATTCAAATGGAAAGTGCACCATGCAGTAACCCCTGGACCTGTGTGTGTGTGTGTGTGTGTGTGTGTGTGTGTGTGTGTGTGTGTGTGTGTGTGTGTGTGTGTGTGTGTGTGTGTGTGTGTATTTGATTTGGGTACTCTCCAAGATTTGTGTTTGCCTGTGGTTCGCTTTTTAGTGTGTGACATGGCAAGTGGCATTGGACTGGCCTGGCCTGCCTGTTCGATATCAATATTTGCTTCCAATGTTCCAGTTCAGCTATGTGAAGGTGTTGGAAGGAGCCAAACACCTTTTAAATTCTGTCAATCAGTGGTCATGGAGTTTTCTTATTTCCTTTTCTCAACAGTCCCTTATCTGTCGAATGAGTTACATTTGCTATATAAAACTGCTGCAGAATACAGTGCATTAATGCATTATGGATATAAATGTGGACTACTAAAACTGCACATTGAAACAACATTGCACACTTAGTATGCAATGTTATGGACATGAAAAGACTGCAATCTTGCAAAACTGTAGTAGTAGCCTGTTGTGTGAGTATAATGGCACAATATAGCATAATACACTGGATATACTTATATTACATTTTTATTTTTCGACAATTATTTCCACGAGAGGCCTATGCAATTCTGAGTAGTTTAAATGTAGGTGACCTCACGCCGTAGACTATTTCTGCTTTAGTCTCATTCTTGATCAGAATTTAACCCTTGAACCTTGAATCCTCGCTGGAACGAAATGAGGTTTGCTCTAATTTACTATTTCACTAAATGAAGGAAAATCTGAAAGAACTTCATAACGTTCACGAAATCCTCCTCCGTGGAGAGAAGTGTGTGCGCTAGCGCCTGAAATCTTTGCTCACCTCTGAAATATTCTGCAAAGCTAAATGTGCCTTCAAGCACTGCAGTGAATTATTGTCCTTTTGCTCCTTATGGTCACTGTCACATCGTGAGAAGTGACCACTGCATTCTGCTGAAACACAGACCACACTGCAGATGTAACAGTCACTCACTAAAAGCGACATTTCTGTTGCCAAATCGCACACACGCACCGCATTACCAGACGAATATTTTTTTTGCCCCGAGGCAGTGATTTCCCGCGCATCCGAAGATAGGGCTCGTGAACATGTGGTGTAAACCGCAGGTAATCTCTCACAGCAGCCTTCGCGTGCCTTTGGCGCTTCACAATCTCGGTGGACCAGGATGTTGTGACACCTAAAGTAGTCACTGCTCTCTTCGACGAGCGTATGACTTCTAATGACGGGACGTGAGTACCTCTATCTTGCCACGGGCTATCTGTGTCGACATGAGGGGTCAGGTGCGCCAAATATGGGCACCAAAACATTTGCGCATGGACACGAGGGCTGAGTCTGATTACATCACGGCTGGCGATAACATAAAAACCGCACTTGAGGCTCACCCGAGGAGAGACATTCACTAAAGATCATCAGACTAAGATCATCCCCTACTGTCAAGACCTGAAAGGAGAATTTCAGCCAGCTCTAGACATGGAGATATACGCAAAAGACATCAAAAAGCCCAAACCATCTATATTTTGCAACATCAAGGTAGGCTATGTCTTTTTTTCTGTGCGCCGCCGTCCTGCAATTTATACATTCATGTTATATAATTGTTATAAATTAATGACTAAAAATTCCCCGTGAATGAAAATGTACCAACATGCATTCGAAACTTTTTTTCTTCCCAGGCTATCCCTAGCTGTAACAGTCCATATAAATCATTGAAGAGTCTTTAACATGGAAATGTGATGGAAGTTTCTGCCAACTGGTGCACTCGTCCAAAATTGTGCCGGTGCTTTGCGCATTATAATTCACTGATTTGGTGGTCTATGGGAATTCCATTGAGTTTACTCCTAACGTTTACTAAATATCACTGATTGAAATCGATTGCTACACATAATGATTTGCGGTTTAAACGGCTCGCAAGGAATTATGTTAATTGTGGACAAACTGGCATTGTGAAGATCTTCCCGGGATGTGTCTACTACACGGGATCTTGCAGAGTGTGTGCAACAATACTGGCAAAGTTTTGATTAGAGTCTGCTAAAACCTTTTGTAGAGAAACGTGGGTTTAATAATATGGATTTTTTTTTGCTTGACTGCAATGATATGCATGTGTAGTACAGCAATCATTATTTTGTGTTTCTTTCATAAGACTGTGTTTGGAGCCATACATGCGTATGGAGGAGTTGCCTATTGCATTTGAACTGTGTTTGTGTCACTGAGAAAGGCTCTTGCAGAAACCTTGTCTGGCTCCCTGGAACCATGATAATAGAGACTAAAATGACTAAGAGCAACTTGAGTGCACTCCACTCTAATTGAGTAATTCTGTGATGTGTTGGTTTGTTTCATTAATCTTCATTATGTATGTGTTTGGGTTAGGGTTCAATTGTGGTTGTGTCCTTCATCTGAGCTTTATTTAACTTTAATTTTGAATTGTTTCATTAATTATTAATTAATTAATTAATTAATGTATTTATTTATTAATTAATTATTCTCATATATCTCAGCGGCGTCGCATGAGTTAGAAGTCGCAGTAATTCTCATTTCACTTCGCAGGAATCCATTTGTATTGTGTTGGTGTCATTCATCTTGATTATGCTTGTATTATCTTTAGGCTTAGTGTTTTAGTTGTGTTTGCCTCCTGAATCTGAGCCAAGCATGAATATGGGCTACGTCCAGACTAGGCGTGCTTGTTTCATGAATATGAGCTAGGTGTATGTGAGCAGTAGGGCTGTAACGATATTGTATCGAACCGAGAAATCGTGATACATAGAGTCATGATACTGTATCGTGATACAAGGAGGCAGTATCGTGATACGCCCTTTCAAAGTTTTATTACCCATTAGTCCAGAAAACAACCTTGTGATTTGATGTGATAGTGTTTCCAAACTTCAGTGGAGATACATTTCAGAAATCGTGGGGTGTATCGAACCGTAGGTCAAAAATCGTGATACGAACCGAATCGTGAGTTGAGTGTATTGTTACAGCCCTAGTGAGCAGGGAAGCTGCCGGGGGGCAAAGGGGTCAAATGTCCCGGGCCCCAGGGAGAAACGAGGCCCAGAATTGGGTTCTCATTTCACTGTATGCAATGGGTGGAGGGGACTTTCTGAAGACTTTGCCCCGGGAGTGCCAAAGCTGTCGGTGGCCCTGTATGTGAGGTCCAGAGGTGTGTTTTATTTCATGAATCTGGGTAAGTGTGTTTGCTTTGCTGTGTCTAGAGGTGTGGCGTGTTGTTTTGCGCTTTGCCCTCTGTTATCAGGAACAGTGCAGAGGGATGGTATGTGGTGCTGGCAATGTGGCGCTGTGCACCGCTGAGAGGAGCTTCTCTAATGGATGGCGCTGCCCGCTAGTCCTGGCAAAGCTGTTGTACAAAAGCTCGCAAGCGTCTATTTCTGTTGCATTCTTAAAATACACAGGTTCTCTCTGCCACCTTGTCTGCTAGAATCCTCGTGCATCAAATAAGTTGCCAATACACACATGTGCACGCTCCATCAAGTGCAGTAGCTCCTTAAGATAGGGAGATGGGTGATTGTTTTTTAATTGATCTGCACAACAATTCTGCTGTAGAGTATTGCACAATGCATATAAAATGGGCATAGGGGATGGGCATTATTGTGCAAGCCAAGCGTCCAAAGCTCTGTCCAAGATATTGTTGCTGCACGATCACGGTTATCCTTCTGAACTTTAAAGAAGCTGGCAGACTTTTCTCGTTTGACAACTCTTAATAACAAAACTAACTGTACTGTATTCATCTAGAACTTTGATAAACATCTGCTAAAATGTAATCACATGTGTCTGCCTAAGATTATGTGTTAACTGATCTACTATATCGTGCATTACATTCTTTTGTGAGTGCAATTAAGTGCTGTGTGTGGTGTCATAGTGCACTGCTGTGAACATTTGGGATGTGCTCTACAGCAGATCTCCTCCAGGCTCCTCCAGTCTACTGGGGTGTAGTAGACCCCAGAGCAGAGCTATGGTGGGCGTTCGGAGCATGTCTGGAAGTCTGGTGGTCTACTGTGGAGCCCCAGGCTTTCCTGGCCAG
>NC_085862.1:55437581-55440081 GCF_034702125.1 Engraulis encrasicolus | reverse complement strand
ACACACACACACACACACACACACACACACACACACACACACACACACACACACACACATGTACATACTCGCCAGTGCGTCATACTGCTCACAACTTTTGAAAAGTTCCAGATCTTTTCCTCAAAAGGAACACTAATACACACACACACACACACACACACACACACACACACACACACACACACACACACACACACACACACACACACACACACACACACACACACACACACACACACACACATAAATTCTACAGTCTTGGACACCTGTGAAAGTTCACAGAGAGTTGAATATTTGTACTTTATGCTTCAGAGACAAAGAAAGGGAACAAGAAAGGGAGAGAAAGAAAGAGTAAAACGGAGGCAGAGCAAGAGAGAGAGAGAGAGAGCACAAGAGGGAGGGAGGGAGAGAGAGAGAGGTGGAGGGCAGAATGTGATAGAGACATTTGGCAACGTAGGACTGAATTTCAGGTTGATTTGAGTGGTCAGGGCTGAGAGTTTAGAGAGAGGGAGATTGCAGATGTGGGAAACCCCAGATTGAGAAGTGATGTTGTAGCCAGCATGGTTTGGCTTTACCTATGCACTTCCAGAGGTGACACATAATTACTAACCAGGGGTGCGTTTCTAGAAAGCGTAGTTGTTAGCCAGTTTGCAACTTTTGTTAGTAATTTCTAACCAGGGGTGTGTTTCTCGAAAGCGTAGTTGTTAGCCAGTTAGCAACTTGGGTAGTTGTCAATGGGAAATTGGATTGCAAACAAAGTAGCCAACGTAGTTAGCAATGGTTTCGAGAAATGCACCCCAGCCTATCTTCTTAAGTAAACACATGGGTAAACATGCTAAACTTGGGTTTAACACATGGGTAGAGGTATATGAAGTAGATGTGGAAGTACTCTTGCTGAAGTAATTAACACTCATACATGATCTTATATAGTTTATCCATGGTTTATTCCACTGTAGTTTATTCCACGTTGCCCCATAATACATGCCGCAGTGGAACGCTGTGATAGTCATTGAAAAGTCAACTGCTATAGTACTACATTACTATGCCATAACCAGTCCCTCCAGTTTTTCGCGATTCAGCGATCGCGTGGATTCATGCAAATTCAATGATATTCCGCATAATTTCACGATGCCACGTAATTCCTGTAAAGCCGGATTTTTCACGCTAATTTTCCCCTTTGTCCCCTTCAACATTCTGTGGAGTTTATAGGCAGCTGGCATCCAGCATGCATACCTGTCAACTTTGAGCTCCCAAAATCCGGGAAATTTTCTAAAGGCCAAATTTTGAGTCAACGGGATGACAAAGACAGATCGGACGGTGCGTTCCACTCTGCTTTTCACAACAGCGCGCGTGCAAAGACAGATCCTGTCTAAAATCCCTCAGCACACGTTTTACAGCATGGACAAACAATGCAATGAAAACATAACAATAAAATGAGCGCAATGCGTTTCTTCTTGTTGTCTGTTCGTGCAAAACTTTGTGCTGGTACAGGTTGTGATGGTTAATCGCATGATTCGCTGTTCCGAGGCTGTGTTATGCGTTGCATGAACTGACGGTTTCTGAGGAAAAGAGTGGGCGCACAAGCGCTCCGGAGCTCGAGGTTGACGGCTCGTATTTCAAGGAACTTCAATTCTTGGTGGTATCTGGCATACCGTCTTCTGGCAGGTAGCTTGATAAGCAAGACCCTCGTCTCTCTCTTCAAGAGGGGGTGTGGCTCGTCGGACAGGGACGTGGGTAGCCTATAAATAGCTGGACCGACGGTGTTTTTTGATAATGTGAAAAATCCGGGATATTTACACCTGAATTAGGCTACCCCCATGGCCAAATGTAACTTTTGTAAATGTAATTTGTGTTGGGATTTCTACAGAAAATTTAAAGGAAGTGTGTTTCTGAATCTCTCTCTCTTTTGTCTTAAGCCTGCTTAGACTGATTGTGGTTTTCAGTTACCAAAAAAACCCAGAAAGGGGCGCAAAATCTTTGCAAAAAATGAGAAAATGCCGCCACAAAATCAGACATTTTGACCGCAAAAATCACAAAATCCCAGTGCAAAATCCTGGAGGGACTGCATAACACAGAGAATTTAGTAATGCACTACGACTTGGTCATTGCCATTCTGGTAAAAGCAAATCTATAACGCTGTGTCTTAACGGGTTAAATAGTCTTTTCCACTTTATCTACTGAGGTAGATACATGGTCAGAATACTACTTTTACCTTATACACCTGCGTGTGGAGTAGAACTCATGGACTTACCGAATAGTACGAAAAAAACATGGAAGTGTGCACTGTTGTATTTATGAATTTGTTTTTGTTCAAAGTTGTCTTTTAAGTGAGATACAAACTCTCACACTGGGAACAATCCAGTGATTGAACGATGGCATTCAAGTGACCCTGTAAAGACATGTGTCTAACCCCCCAAAGCAAGGCTTCGCTGAGAACACATTTTTTGGTATTTATGGCAATTTCACAGAACAAAAAAGTAAAAAAAAACATTAAGAAACA
>NC_085862.1:55427581-55432581 GCF_034702125.1 Engraulis encrasicolus | reverse complement strand
ACTTTATTATGGATAACGCCTACGTGTTTCTATTGCAATCAGTCTTCATCAGGGCCAACCTTTATGTTGTTGATCTCATTGGCTGTCGAAGGCGACACAGTTACTCATCATTTGCATAATATTAAACTTGCTTGATTATTTTCACTTTGCTTGCCTTCGATCCACTTCACTGGCCTTGTGGAAATGAATGGCAAATTTTGCTTTGCTTTGCTTAATTCTCTTGCATGTGTATGTCATCCTAGTGAGAGTAATAGTATTCCCTACTGAAAGACCTCTTTTGCCTCTCTGCAAGAGTATCTGTCCACACTGGGACCATTCTGTTGTGCTGCAGCAAGGCTGAGTGTCTCAATAAAAAAATGATATTTGTAAAATAGAGTTGTTTTTTAGGATGTTCTCCAAGGGATGATTTAGACTGAGCCGTACCACAAACATAACTTTTAAAGGTCATTTACTCACACTGTGACTGAGCTGCAGCCAATAGTTCTCATTTGCTCTCTGTCTCTCTCTCTCTCTCTCTGTCTCTGTCTCTCTCTCTCTCTCTCTCTCACTCACTCACTCACTCACTCACTCACTCACTCACTCACTCAGTCACTCACTCACTCACTCACTCAAATAAACACATAAAACAAACAAATAAAATCACATTCACAAGATTAAAAGCTTGCGGTGTGGGGATTTGGTTTTATTGTACGCGTTGCAACATAATACTCTTTGTGTGCATATTGTACAATGAGCTCCAGTGATGGTTTGGCTGAGGGTATACGTAATAATCATCCTTCTCATCAAGGGATTCATCATGGGTTGTAGTTAAAGTGTTAATGATTCTGTTGTGTTCAATACAAATACAAAGCATTTTATTGTCATTATACAAGGTGCAGTATAATGAGATTTTAAGCTTCCCTATGAGGCGCACGGAGTCCTTGGTGAATGAGCACATTCCTGCAAGTGTGCGTTCAGTATTGTGACGGTGCGAAGTGTGGTGTATTGTGCGAAGTATAGCCTCTTACTGCAGATGGACTCGTCGACGGGACTGTTCACTCTGCAAAAAACAACATAGCTATGACAATGCAGAGACAATGCAATACTACGGGCAAAATCCATTGGGCCAGTGCAAATGTAATGTGTGTACCTCCATTGATATACAGTACTGTATGTGCAATTTGTGGTGCTCGGTTGTGCCCCAGAATGGTCTATGTATAGGAAACCCTGGGGCTAGTGTCTCTTTCTAGCCCCCATTCAGTTGGTTATGATATTGATTTGGTTTTGGGCTAAACCTCTCTCTCTCTCTCTCTCTCTCTCTCTCTCTCTCTCTCTCTCTCTCTCTCTCTCTCTCTCTCTCTCTCTCTCTCTCTCTCTCTCTCTCTCTCTCTCTCTCTCTCTCTCTCTCTCTCTCTCCTTCCCTACTGCAGCTGTTTGTACTGTGCCATGGGTTGCTCCAGTTGACCCAGCTGCTGTACTCCTCCTACTTCAAGAGCACCATCACCACCATCGAGAGACGCTTCGGCCTGTCCAGCTACTCATCAGGCACCATCTCCTCTCTACATGAGGTGAGAGACACGCACGCACGCACACACACACACACACACACACACACACACACACACACACACACACACACACACACACACACACACACACACACACACACACACACACACACACACACACACACACACACACACACACACACTATACAGTATGTACATACATCATCCACGGCATCACTAAAAACCTTAAATTCCCCCTCCCCCACTTTTCTTTGCCATGGATCTCAGCATTCTCCAGTTAGGTCCTCTGGCCTCTCAATATTGTTGAAGGTGAGACGCCAAGGATGGAGGAGGGGGGTGAGATGCCGTTGAAGGGAGAGCTGATACAGCTAATAAAAACGGCTAATACCATGCTATTATTGCAATAGAGTGGTAATAGCATATGGATAACTCATGAACCCATTGATGCCTAAAGCACCTGCAAAAAAACCAGCTGAATGCCTAAGCCCTTTTTGAGAAAAGTTGCCCTCAGCCTATAAAAACCTAAATATCTCAGCCTCTGAAGCACATAAAAACATGAAATAAGTTGCATTTAAACACTAAGACTCTAACATACCAATATTTCACATAAAAATATCTCAATTCTCATGAGCCTGAATGCTGCGTCATGCAGCTCCAGGCGCAAAAGGTCAATGGTGCAGAACACAACATCCAGCATCAATGGGTAAATAGCGCGAATTGGTACGATGGTACCACCCCCTTGTGTGTGCCGCCCCGGGAGTTTCCTGGTTGGACCGCCCCTAGGCTTCAGCTTATTATGCAAGGTGCCCTCATCCTCCTGTTCACCTTGTTGTGTTTTTAGGGATGGTTATCTCATCCCTGTCCTGGCTTGATTTGTCCTTAAGTGTAGAATCCTTTATCTGATTGGCTGGTTAGTTATACAGTACAGGTGGTTGACACAATTGATTGGAACAGTGAAAGAAGTACAGGTGATTGGTGGATCACTGGTCTGATCTAAGCCATACTTGGTCAGCTGAAACCTGAATCTAAACAGTGATTTTAGAGCTGTCTGATCAACGATCCTCCTAGAATAAGATGCATCAAACATGTACTTTTCCTGGATCAACTGTGACATCAGGTGAACGCCCCTTTAGGAGACCTTCAGTTAGAAGACATTTGTAGACTTAAGGTTGAGAATAAATGGAGTGCCCTTGGCACTGTAGATGGTGGTAGCACACATCTTATGCAAGCCATCACCAAACGCCACAAAAAGACAAGAAGACGGAGGGGCCAACGCCCCCTTAGGAGACTGAACTTGAGGACACTCCTTTGCACTGGGTAGGGGTGGTGTGAGGTATCTTACTCTACTAGATAAGTCTTTGATCTGACCTTGAAACCACAATCAAGTCCGACAAGCGGACAACAGATGCGTCCCTCTATGCCAGTTCCAGCCTTTTTTTCCCCCAAACGCCCCCCTGGCCTCCTCATAACCTGTCAACGCCTCCCCCTTTTTGTTTATTGGTCATATTGCCCATGGGAACTTCAAATAATGTGGCAGGCAGCGAAATGGCTGACAAGATTTTTTTTCCTGCAATTTAGGCTTTAATAGATGAAGCCAATGAAGCCAATTGGAGCCAATTTGGATTGGAGCCAATTTTGGTCCCCTAGGGGAAATTCTTTCTCTGCATTTATCCCATTTGGACTAGTGAATCACGTTGAAGAACACACACTAGTCCGTAGCAGTGAGCTGCCTGCTGAGCGGCGCCCGGGGAGCAGTGTGGGGGTTAGGTTCCTTGCTCAAGGGCACTTCAGCCGTTGTTCGGTCGGGCACTGAACCGGGAACCCTTGGGTTGTCAGCCCAGTGCTCTAACCACTGAGCCACGACTGCCTATCATGCTTGGATTTGGAAAATAACCATATGATTTCAAATTTCAAATAGATCAATTACAAATTACCAGACATTGTTATCAACTTTTAGTATCACGCCATTTCAGCATCATGTGCATGTGGGAAAGAATCTAAACATCGCCAAATAATAAATAAAGATAATCGTTTGGGTGAACCTTGCGCTTATGGGTTCACTGTTTGGGTAAATTATGCGCTTCATTTTCAAGGCCAGCTTTTCCTCATGAAGGCACAAAACAGTCAGCTTCAGTGCCAGAGTTTACCTAATTCAAACGACTGCAAAGCAATTACGAATCAAAAGACATGTTCTCTCCAGTGCTCTACCTGAGAGCAACGGAAAGCACCTGTGGGGTCCACGCGCCCACCAGCAGAAACGATGAACCTCCCTTGAAATATGTCCGAGAACATCAGTAGAACTAACACACCGTATGTCAAATGGCGCATTTGTCTACTTGTAGTTCAAGCACCATGTTTCAGTGCGCAGCGCACACTGACTACTCACTGAAACGTAGTGACAGAATGTTTGCAAACTCGCTGGGAATATTAAAAGGGAGGCTCGTGTATACAAACTTCTGAGCCCGAGTTTATGGACTAGAAAATCGGAGCAAAATGTGAATGTTATATGAAAGAAAAAAGCTAACCGAAGGTTACAGGCCCACGTTTAGAGGAAGAGTTGTATGTGCTGCAGGTCGAGGTCTGTCAACTAATTACGGCTCCATGTTGTGTTATCGCGTTATGCAATGCAAACGCCCCTCTATCCGAGCAGGAACATCTGTGTCAAAAACTGCCTGCCGACTTCTAAATCGATCATTTCCGCGAGTTTCTGACAAACCAAATAGCTGAGCACAACGTGACACTGTCATACACAACATGATAAAGTCCCCTTCATGTTTGACATCCTCATGGGCCGAAGTGTCTCATAAGACCGTGAACATAAGTGACACACTTCACAGTGGTGTTGACGTGCTGTGGAGACGGAACAAATTTGTATCCCACTGTCCAAACTCAAGACAATGTCGAGAATTGAATGCCCCCCTCAGTTGTCTCACAATGCAATCAGCTGCGTAGCCTTGCCGGTTTGGTATCACATATCATAGACGTTTTGGCTTGCACTCATTCGCTTCAGGCCAAAATGTCAATGCTGCCGCCATGTGGACACAGGAGGAACAATTGAAAGAATGCGTTTCGGACGGACGGACAGTGGACGGACGGACGGACGGACGGACAGACATACCCTCTTATAGAGATGCTGGGACGCATTTTTAAAAATAAGACCAGACTCCCCTTTCAAAATCAAAAAACTAAATTGAACTTCGGTCAACAGCCCTCAGAAGGAAAGCAGTAATGGGAGCCTGCTGTTGCGAACTTTACTTTTTTGCTCCCTCAGTTTACTTTGCTTAGCACAGCACCCACTATTTAGATGGATGTGCATGTTTTTCTTAGTTCTACCGGGCTTTAAATGAAAACAACACACAGTAGAGACTGGAGAAGACTGGTGGAGGTGATTCATGCTTCACAGAGGCTTTGGAGATTGGCGTCTATTTGAGTCCTGAATCCCTCTGTTGCGATCGTTCGGGATCACTCGTTCTCAGCTCTTTGACAGTAACG
>NC_085862.1:55410081-55417581 GCF_034702125.1 Engraulis encrasicolus | reverse complement strand
ATAACATGGCCGAAGTAGACGGAGAGGAGCCCCAATAACAATATGGGGAGGAATGCATCGTAAAGACACTGCTGAGATAGTACTGAAGACACTGCTGAGATAGACAGGGACGTACTAGGACTTCATGGGCCCCTGGGCAAGACAACAAGAAAGCCCCCCATACATGGGTGCTAATCTCTTAAAAGACTCAAGGTTTCAGAACAGACGTTAGAGATCCTATGTTGTTGGGGATTCGGCGGCACTTTTGTGAAAAGTGTGATTTTAAAGGGACACTGTGCAGGAAATGGTCAAAAAAGGTACTGCAACTATGCTGCTCATTGAAATTGGGCTGCCTATTGCCAAATTTGATCTTTACATGAAAGTGTACTACGTAAAAAACAAATATTTTATAGTATGGTCCAAGTAGAGTCATTTTTGCAGCTAAAATTGGCTATTTCTGGAAATTCAAAATGGCGGACCATGGAGAAGACCCCCCTTTTCATGTAGGAGAAGTGCAATTTTTCTAGTCATAACAAATACTTAGAATTTGATGGTTGTGGTAAGTATTAATGAAAAAGGTAACATTAGTGAATGGGTAGCATGAATTCTCCAAATAAGCTACTAAAAATCTCACACAGTCTCCCTTTAAGCAATGTGAAAAAGGAAACATAGAGGCTTGGCCTTGTGGGCCCCCTTGACTCTTGGGCCCCTGGGCCTGGGCCTGGTAGGCCTGTGCTGTAATCTATCCTATTGACTGAAGACACTGCTGAGATAGTACTGGGGATCCCATCCTCTAAATGCATAAACAAAACACATCCCATCCTGCCACATAAGGACATGCTCATGTAATGTGAAATCTATGCTAAAGGTCGACTAGGTCATTTTGAGTTTATACTTCCCATGCTGCACAGTAAATGTATTACCTAGTTAATATTTAACAAAAAAAAGATCAAATTTGTGAATAGGCAACATGTATATTGACAAAAATGACTAAAATTACATACTCCACCTTTAAACTGCTAATAGTTTTACTCAAGTTTAGTCGTATTGATTTTTGTACATGTTTGGTTTGTTGCTATGACGATCACTAAGGATCAGTACATGCAGATTACATACTCTCTTTGTCTCTGTCTCAATCTATCTCTCTCTCTCTCTCTCTCTCTCTCTCTCTCTCTCTCTCTCTCACTCTCTCTCTCACACACACACACACACTCTTTCTCTCCCTCTCTCTCTCTGTGCAGCCATCCTGTTTGCTGTGTCTGTGTTTGGGCCGGCCATCGGTTACCTGCTGGGCTCCGTCGTGCTGCGGATATATGTGGACGTGGACCGCGTCACCCAAGGTAAGGTGACATTATTGGAGTGAGGGGTCCGGCAAGACATAAAATCCTTTTTTCTTTATTTCATGGCATCACTCTATTTATGAACATTGCATATTTGTCTTGAGTCTTTATTTCACATTCACTGTAGATGATGCTCGTAGTAAGAGTTAGAGTTACCAGTGGCACTGATGACGATTACAAAAACATTAGAACATTTCATTACGTATGAAAATGTGCTTTTCAGTACCATGACAGAACACGGTGTGTCCTAGTACATTCAGTACATCTAGCAAACCTAATCTTCCTTCCCTCCCTCCTTCCGTCCTTGTCATCCTACTCCCATTCTCCCCCTCGTCCTCCCCTTGTCTTTATCACTCACTTTTCCATTCCTCCTCCATTCTCCTTTTTCTCTTCGTAATTCTTGCCCTACTCATCTGCTCCTCCTCCTCCTCCTCCTCCTCCTCCTCCTCCTCCTTTCTTTTTCCCCTCCTCTTCCTTTTCATCTTCACATCTTCTTTTCTCCTCTTGTCCTCTCCCTTTTACTTCTCCTCCTCCACCACCACCGCCTGTGGTCCCCTTCTCCATCCTCCTCCTCCTCTTCTTCCTCCTCCACCTCCTCCTCATCCACCACCTGGTGTTCCCTCCTCCTCCTCCTCTTCCTCCACCTCCTCCCCCTCCTCCTCCACCTCCTCCCTCCCCACAGGTCTTCAGGAGTTGACCCCGTCTGACCCTCGCTGGGTGGGTGCGTGGTGGCTGGGGCTGCTGGTGTCCTCAGCTGGGCTGGCCCTCACCGCCATCCCTTACTTCTTCTTCCCTCGCAGCATGCCCCGAGAGACCGTAAGTCCACTAGCAGTCCACTAGTACAGTGTTTCCCAACCAGGGGTACGTGTACCACTAGGGGTACACGAGCACACCTCAGGGGGTACGTGAAGAAATGTAATAATAACAAATACATGGAGTGTAGCCACTTTGGGACAGTGGAATAGATATAGAGCAGGGGTCAGGAACCTATGGCTCTAGAGCCACATGTGGCTCTTTTGGGAACTGTATATGGCTCTTACTTATCCAGGGTTGCCAACCATCCCTTGAAATATGGAATCGTCCTGTATTTATAAATAAAAGTACGGGTTCCATATGGAGTTGAAACGGGACAAGGGAGGTTAAAAAGTGTTAAAATGCAGACATCTAAGACATACAAATTTCTCCCAGACCCTCACCATAATGAAGTTGACAGTTGGCAACCCTATACTTACCTGTTATCAATAAAAGCAATAACTTGACAGTACACTCTAAAATTGTTGGGCTTAATTGAAATACATGCTTTATGCAGTGTTTTTTCTTTTTTTTTTTTTAAATGCTATGGCTCTCATGAACATCTCTTTTTTTAAAAAAATTGGCGTTTATGGCTCTCTCCACCAAAAAGGTTCCTGACCCCTGATATAGAGCATGTGTTAGGGGGGTACTTTTCATATGACAACAAGGCTTAGGGGGTACACAGGACAAAAAAGGTTGGGAAACACTGCACTAGTAGCCCCCTAACGCACTCTGTTCCACCAGTGGAATGCTGTGGTAGTCATTGAAATGATATTGCTAATAGTAAGACACCACTAAAGCTGTACACAGTGCCTTAAGTAATGCATTATGACTTGGTCCTTGCTATTCTGGTACCAGCCAATTTAATCAGGGGCCGAGTCTTAATTGGGTTAAGCCTGCTCTACTCATTCGTGTTAATATGAGTGTTATAATGGGACTGTAAGTCTCTTCTGCACACACACAGAAAACACCCCTCACACGCCCATCCTTTATTTCCTTTTTCCTCCACAACATGCTGTGCGAGACTGCAAGTCTTCCCTGCATACCCACAAAGAGTGCACCCCCACCCCTATCCCCATCCCCATCCCCATCCCCTACGTCAGGGGTGCCCAACCAGTCGATCGCGAGCTACCAGTCGATCTCGAGGGGAGTGGCAGTCGATCGCGAGACATGTAGGCCTAATGTGACAGGAAAAATACTGTCTTTCAAAAGTAGGCTATGTAGCAAGCTGCTGGTACTGTATTGGTTAGATAATTAGTCCCACTGTAACACTGAATGAGGGGAAAGCATTAGGAAGTGACCGTAAGGGTATTGCAGTTGATTCATGTGTGCACACATGTAACATCGGGTGAGTAATAGAACATGTGCGCAATGATGCGTTATGACGCGGCGATATGCGAGGATCTTCGTCCAAATCGCTAGTCGCATGCAACATCGCTAACTGCGTTTACATCGCGTGCCGCGTGTAAGGGAAATGTTAGTTGTTGACATGTGTGGAATTCATTCAATTTGTGCTGTTTCAAGCTCCAGTTGTGGACAAAACGATTGGCCAAACTCACAATAGAAAGCCTTTGCTGTGCTACTGTCCCAGAGAGCTGAAAAAAAAAACCTTCATAGAAGAAGTCACTCTTGACAGGGGTGTTAACCAATCCAATGAGTTCTCTCATTGCTCTTGCTCTCTCTCTCTCTCTCTCTCTCTCTCTCTCTCTCTCTCTCTCTCTCTCTCTCTCTCTCTCTCTCTCTCTCTCTCTCTCTCTCTCATAGTAAAGTGAACTTAACTACTATTTACCCATAACAAATGGTGGATTTCTGAGCCCTTTTTAATTTGGACCACTGAAGGCATGATAATGCTTCATCATATTTTAGAAATAGGGCCTATGTGCCTACATAGGCTATGCATTTTATACCAAATGTTTATCATTTTGAAATTGTTTCAGTTGTTTATGACTTGTGTAGGACTGAAATGATCTCTGCATACTATCAGTGCTGCTTTGTAAACATAGGCTATTCAACACACTGTAAAAACACACTGAAAAGATACGGCCATAGTAGCCTACTAAAAGCATTTTGTTCATGATAATGGTGATTAATAAATGGTGATCTTAAATTTTCATACTGACATCCTTAAATTTGACTTGGTAGATCACGGCAGACCATCAACTTCAAAAGTAGATCTCGGTTAAAAAAAGGTTGGGCACCCCTGCCCTACGTCTTCTTTGCCCAAGTCTACTAACGGTCCAGTCCACTATTAAGCCTCGCGAGACCATAAGACTATCCCTCAGAAAGACTGTCCTGTCCATAGTCCTTTGTCCACACACACCTTTGAGAAATTGGTTTGCAAATCACCTTGGACAGACTCATGGTCACATCAGCCTCACAGTCGTGATAGCCAGGCTATTCCCTGGGCCAGCACCACGTATGCCCCATGAGACCAATATTCTAAGTGTAGCTGAGGGCTTACAGACCCAAAATCCTGGCAGTCGGTGACTTGATTTAAGGTTGCTGCAGAGCATATATACTGAGTGTAAGTGTGAGTCCTAAATTCGTCCTGCAGCTCTCTCCAGGGATGCTGATGGGGGGACAAAGGGGTCAGTTGTCCGGGGAGGTGTGTGTCCGGGGGTGTGTGTGTCCGGGGCTTTCAGACGTGTTTGTCCCGGGCCCCGGCCAAAGCTGTCAGTGGCCATGGCTCTCTCTTGTAGAAATACCTGACATTACTCTGGAGTGTCCTTCAGAGAGAGAGAGAGAGAGAGAGAGAGAGAGAGAGAGAGAGAGGGAGAGAGAGAGAGAGAGAGAGAGAGAGAGAGAGAGAGAGAGAGAGAGAGAGAGAGAGAGAGAGAGAGAGAGAGAGAGAGAGAGAGAGAGAGAGAGAGAGAGAGAGAGAGAGAGAGAGAGAGAGAGAGAGAGAGTGTGGCTGTCTAGTATATAAATGGACCCGCCCTGGATTTTGGCACAACATGTCTTCTGCAAGACACAAATCATAGTTTTATTTCATTGTCCATATTCATGGACTCATGGTTTTATTTCATTGTCCAGATTCATGGAACACATACTCTTACAGAGTGTGGTGAGGGTCCCAAAAGCACCCCCGTTGGGATAGTATAACTTTTATTTAATATCATTTTATTTCTCTGACCCAAACACATGACATAAGACAGAGTTGTTTAACAAGTCACAGGTTGACACTTGACATTCCTTTCAATGTTTACTCCGTCCGTGACGGCCTGTTTTCATACCAGTCTTTCTTGTGTCTTGGTGTAAATGTGGAAAAACGGCTTTGATGAGAGAACCAACTTGTAGTCTAACTGGACTCTTAAGGTTGGAATGTCCACCTTTGATGTTTTAGGCCTTTTTAAAGCTGTGTCCCTTATTCCCTACCCCCTGTGTTAAGAGCTTTGCGTAGAGGGGGGCTGTTAATATTTAGGGTAGTAGTCATTTGAAGTCCTCGTCCCTATCCTCGGTCTTCTGGTTCCCAAGTGCTTAGAGTGCGATCATTTGGGAAAAACCATGAAGCATTTATTATTATGAAATACTATTGAGTTCATTAAAGTTTACTATAATATGAAATCATTTATCCCTCCCCGATTGACTGATGTCCGTGTTTGGCTGTGTGGCTCATGATTGCTGATGGTAGACTCCAGGACACAGCACTCTATGTAGTTATCTCCATCTCAGATAGACACATACACATACACACACAGACACATACACACACGCGCATGCATGCACACGCGCACGCACGCACACACACACGTTATCTGAGCTGGTATGAAATAGTACACACCTGTGTTATCCAGCTTAGCTGTTACGTATTGCAGTATGTGTGGTGCTTGTCTCCATGCGACTATATATATATGAGTGTGTGTGGGTTTTTTTTGGGGTGGTTTATGATGTACTATCCTAAGTCAATAGGATTTTGGCTCGGTGCAGCTGTGTGCGTGCGTGCGTGCGTGCGTGCGTGCGTGCGTGCGTGTGTGTTATGATGTACTGTCCTGACCTAATGCTGTACTGGCTGAGATGTGAGCAGCTAAAACCGCTCTCTCAAACAACATTGACATCCTCTGGCACTGATCCACCTGCATACACACTCACACTTTGACTCTGCATCCAGAGCTCCACAGCACACACACACACACAAACACACACAGACACACACACACACACACACACACACACACACACACACACACACACACACACACACACACACACACACACACACACACACACACACACACACACACACACACACTTATGCACGCACACACACACAAACACACACACACACAAACACACACACACATACGCACACACACACACACACATACACACACACACACACACACACACACACTCGCAAACAGCGCAAAACTCAATACAGTACACAAAGCGTGCACACGCCAGCACACAACACATACTTACTTTCTCTCTGTCTAGTATCGAGCACAGATCCAAGTCATCGCTCCAAGGCTGATATGGAAGAGCCCCTTGAAATAATCTCGTAGTTTTTGGCCTGCATATCTTGTACGTGTTTGGATCGCATCGTATTATTGTGCCACAAGACTTTTCATCCAGCACAACCCTCTGTTTTGAAAAGAGATGTCAAATTCCCTACAAATGATTTTCCTCTTCTTCACTGTCAGTATACCGCTAAAGGTTCAATGTTCGACCTGCTACTTTTTTGTTGAACGATTCAGTGTTTAAAATTCAGCGTTTTTTACATGTGTTTCTGGTGTCTGCCCGTGCCCGGTCTGAATTATGGCTCGGGTTTTGTCATCGTCCCACTCCGAACCCAAAGCGGTGGTGCCAGTAATGTCTAAATGAGAAGCAGACTGTGTGTGTGTGTGTGTGTGTGTGTGTGTGTGTGTGTGTGTGTGTGTGTGTGTGTGTGTGTGTGTGTGTGTGTGTGTGTGTGTGTGTGTGTGTGTGTGTGTCTGCGTGTGTGTGTGTGTGTCTGCGTGTGTCTGCGCGTGTGTGTCTGTGTCTGTGTGTGCTTGTGTGTGTGTTCATGCGTCCGTGTGTGCGCATGTGCATGTGTGTGTGCGTGCGTGTGTGTATGTTTGCATGCCTGCATGTGTGTGTGTGTGTGTCTGTGGCTGTGTGTGTGTACGTGTGTGTGTGTGTGACACGTGTGTGTGTGTGTGTGACTCGTGGCTGGCTCATCAGAGGCCCTCAGTGGTCTCTGCGTCTCTCTCAGTGAGCGGCTGACGGCTCGGCCCGCTGGCACATCCTAAATGGAACAGAAACTGTCAAAAGCTAACCAAGTGTGAACAAGCATTTTATGGTGAATCAGTGCGGCAGGAGAATTTTCCAAAATAAAAGATAGGTGAAACAATGGGGACGGCGTGTGCCCCCTGGACCCACTTAACAGTTCCCCTGTCTCTCTCGATCC
>NC_085862.1:55397581-55402581 GCF_034702125.1 Engraulis encrasicolus | reverse complement strand
TTCCACTGCGGAACCAACAAGCCTAGCGAGTAACTTCCTCGACAGAGGAAGAGTCGCGGCCGTCCTGCAGGAGAGTTCATGCACGCAAGCAACTCGCTCGATAGTGTGTTTGTGCGTAATTGCGTGAGTGCATGCGTGCGTGTATGTATGCTTGTGTGTGTGCATGTCTATCTCAGTGTGTGTGCCTGTCTGTGTGTTAGCCATATTGTACTGTGTGCTTCACACACATCACACCCACTTCTGAGACAGATAAATCACAAAGGTGGTCCCAATCTATTATTCCTTCCATTTTGCCCACTGCTGTGAAATAGTCCATTGTGAGATAACATGTTTGTTTTGCTAGCAGACCTGGAAAAAGGGTACAGAATGTTACCAGTTACAGTACACCCTCTTGCTCTAGCCCGAGCCACCTTATTTGGCATGGCGTAGGCTTGACTGGGCCAATATCTGTTTTATAATGTTTGTGTAATGTGTGGATGAGCTCGTGGTAGTTTTCCAGACTCAGGAGTTTCAATCATGATGTTCCTGGTGTCTATATGTTAGTGTTTAGAAGCCATGTTATATCATTTGTATAATGTGTGGCTGTCTGTGTAGATATCACACTGTTACGTATCCATGTTATACTGTTTGTATAATGTGTGTGTGTGTGTTCATGGGGTGGATATCTTAGTGTTATATCATTTGTGTAATGTATCGCTGTGTGTTTATGGTTGTGGATAGATTTCTTAGTGTTATATAATTTATGCAATGTGTGGCTGTCTGGTTATGGTTTTCAATTCATGATGTACCGTCTGCCTCCTCTCGTTAGCCACAGTGAACTTGCCGTCAATTGTCAGTATATGTGTTTACTCGTCTGTGTACATCTTGTTCAATTATTTGTTTACTTGTTTACCTCAAGTGCACTGAAGCTAATGTTGATGTCTTGTATGTGTGTTGCCTCGTTACATGTCTGTTTACATGTTTATTTTCATGCTAATTTTCTTGTTTACCTCAGGTGCAGTGCACCTGCTGTACAGTATGCATGTTGTCACGTTACATGTCTATCTGTTTTCATGTTTATTTTCTTGTTTACCTTAGGTGCGGTGAACCTGCCGTCGATGGCGGTGGGCATGTTGCTAGGAGGCATAATCATGAAGAAGACGGGAATGTCGCTAAGGGTGATCCCTCGCTTCTCCGTGGCCATGCTGCTGATCTCTGTGCTACTGTGTGTGCCTCTCTTCTTTATGGGGTGCCCTACACAGCGTGTCGCGGGGGTCTACCCCAGACCTGAAGTCTCCTCCATCACCACAGCATCTAGAGGGTAAGAGCATGCAAACACACACACATGCACACACACACGCTGTCCACACACACACACACACACCAAACGCTGTCACACACACCTTCACAGCTGTGGCCACCCAATCCTTAGTGCAGATTGTGTGCGTGCGTGCGTGCGTGCGTGCGTGCGTGTGTGTGTGTGTGTGTGTGTGTGTGTGTGTGTGTGTGTGTGTGTGTGTGTGTGTGTGTGTGTGTGTGTGTGTGTGTGTGTGTGTGTGTGTGTGTTTGTCAGGGGTGTGTGTGTGTATCAGATGTGGATATCAGATGGCCTTGTGTTCTGAATGTGTATGAGATTGCGTTTATGTGCGTGTCCGCAGATGGCCCTCCTTTGAGGTGTTTCCTGGATGCATGCCGACCGATCCCCTCTTCCCGCCACACTGTGACACTGTGTGCATCAAAGGAAATCAAAGTGTGTGTGTTCGTGTGTCTGGTGTGCGTGTGTGTCTGATGTCAGTGTGTGTTTGTGTGTGTGTCTCTAATGATGCCTCTAGTGAGTGGTGCAGCTGTTTCAATATGGACAGACAGACTTGTCCACTCATCACCACTCCGCATCTCATCCAGGGTGGCACCAAAGGGCTAGTAGATGGTATCAGAGGGTAGTCTAGTGCCCCATGGCATCAAAGGGTCATCTATTCAGAGATTTTCGAGTACATTTGTAGAAATACAAATTAAACCAGGCCTATCCAATGCAAAGTAGTGTGCTCAAATTCGGTTGTCCTAAAGGGAATGTTGTCCCCACCTTCTACTCTTTCTGTAGCGTTTGGTGGCGGCTTGTGCAAGATGTGCACTACCACCATCTACAGCGCTATGGGAACAACATTTACTCTCACCCTCTGCTGGTGTCCTGGTCTAGTGCTGTAGGGCAGTGCTTCCCAACCTTTTTCTTAAGGGACCCATGTTTTTACTATTGTAAGCTTTGGTGACCCAACCACGCAAGCGCCCGCACGAGACGGAGTCACAAGATGCCCTCTGTTTCCTGGGAAAACTAATTTTAGTTATTTTATTCCTCAATTCGTCTTTGGTCAAATATAGAATACATGTTTTATCTAGCACTTGCAATTTGCTGCTTCTATGCATGTATTAGTTAAATGCTTTGTCATTTAGGCTAATCATCATGGGCTATATATTTCAAATGAAACCCCTTAAAATCAAGAGGGCTCCGCGACCCCCTGTGGATCTTTAGCGACCCATAAGTTGGGTCCCGCCCCATAGGTTGCTAACCACTGCTGTAGGGCACCAGAGGGTAGTGAAGTGCCCCATGGCATGAAATTGTAGCGTATGTGTTGAAGAGTACGAAAGGCTACGAAAGGACATCAAAGGGTAGTCTAGTGCCCATGGCACCAGAGGATAGTCTCTGCCCCCCTACCCTTTTATCATGGGAGAGAGTGAGGGTGCAGCGTTCTTGACTAAGAGTTTTGAGACGGACATCTTGGGTGACGCTGTCTACCAGAGGGGTGGTTTATACTAAGGGAGGTCTAATGGTCTCTAGATGCTTGGATGACACCACAGCAGTTTGCATTACTTAACCCCTTAGTTTAGTTTTAGTTTAGTTTAGTTTATTTAGTTTAGTTTCAACAGGGATCAGTCACAATAGTCATTGTTTACACAAGTCAAAAAGATGGCTTGTGCCACATTATAGCTAATACTGCTAATTTCCATCTGCAGTCCATGAGCAGGTAAAACAAAATAAAAATAAAATACAGTACATTAACAAATAAGCACATCCATAGGCCATGGGTGCATAGCCCCAAACAACACATGCACACACACACACACACACCCACACACACATTAAATGGCATACAGTTACGAGACATATGTTGAATTAAAAACCATATGATTAGTGTTGACAAGACTGGTTGGTTAATAGTTATAATAATAGTTAGCGCAGCACTATGGCTCTCTGTAATGTCACAGCAATGTTGTTATGATGTAGTTAACCATTTTCATCAAGTGAATAGGGTCGCCGGCAACCCCTGCTGCAGTAAGAGGCTACGGCAACAGAGCCCTCCACCATCACTTATCATGGAAGACGATGTGTCTGGAGGGAAAGAGTGAGGGGGAAAAATCAACAGACTGTTTAGAGACAGACAGTGCCCACCACTCATCTTGACTGACCAGAAGGGAGATCTAACGGTGTAGATCTTTAGATGACACCACAGCAGTTTACATTGCTTTGGGAAACGGAGCCCCCAAACCAACGTCACATTGATGATACTGGCTCCTGTAGTGACCGAGAGTCTAAGAGTTTAGAGACAGTCAGTGCCCACCACTCATCTTGGGTGACGCTGTTTACCAGAAGGGTGGTTTATACCAAGGGAGGTCTAACGGTCGAGATGTCCAGATAACACCACAGACGTTTACATGGCTCAGGACAGCGCAGCCCCCAAACACATCACCACTCATAGTGGGTGATGTGACACTGTGTCCTGGAGGAGAGAGAATGAGGGGGCAGAGTGCGTGACTGAGAGAGTTTAGAGACAGACGAAGCCCACCCCTTGTCTTTGGTGACACCGTTTACCAGAAGGGTGCTTTGGTAAGAAATGTCGAGGGGTTGAGATGTCTCTAGATGCCATTGCAGCAGTTTACATTGCTAAGAGAACAGAGCCCTCCACCATCAATTATCATGGAGGATGCTCTGTCCTGAGAGAGAGAGAGAGAGTGAAGGGGCAGAGTGCGTGACTGAGAGGGTTTAGAGGGTACAGTGCCCACCACTCATCTTGGGTGACGCTGTTTACCAGAAGGGAGCAAGGCTGCACTAAGGGAGGTCTTGATGACACTTACCACAGAAGATTACATTGCTTCGGGAAACAGAGCCCTCCACCATCACTTACCAATGAAGACGCTCTGTCCTCTGAGGGCAGAGTGCGTGACATCTTGGGTGACACTGTTTACCAGAAGGGTGCCTTAAGAAACGTCAAGATGTCTAGATGACATTGCAAACAGTTTACATAGCTTAGATGCCCCCATCCAACTCCCACTCCCACCGTTTACAGGAAAGGTGCTGTGGTAAGGCAAGCCTAGAGGTCTGGAGATGTGTAGATATTGCAACAGTTTACATTTTGCTGGAGGGCAACATGACACTTCAGGCGCAACTACACAACAGACACAACTACACCACCCACCCTCCCAAACCTAATACCATCATGCACCCTTCACCCACTCCCCTGCCAAATACCTCCACTCACCCTCCACACTTTCCCCAATGAAATACAACCATTGGCTCTAGATACCTCCTCTGGCAAGAGGACACCGCTACTCCCTCCACATCATCCACCTCCTCTTCCTTCACCTCCTCTTCCTTCACCTCCTCCACTCCCTCCAACTCCTCCTGCTGACCTGTCTGTGACACTGTGCCTCCTCTTAAACCCCCCACCATCCACCTGTCACCTTTCTGGGCAGAGGAGTGTCTAAGACCTGTCTTCTACCACCCCACACCAGCCACCCCCAATTGCCCTGTCATCTCCCTGGGTAAGATGACACCCAATAACCAACACACCCCTCTTCTTCCCCCGCTGAACCTTGGCACAACCTCCTCTCTCCCTCTTTAAGCTCCGTGACACTGTGCCTTCCCTAAACTAAGCCCCACTCCAAACGATCTGTCATCTCCCTGGACAGGGGACACCCAAAGAAGACCCAACAGCCCTCCCGTTCCCTTTGCCCCCCACCACCTCTGACCC
>NC_085862.1:55357581-55387581 GCF_034702125.1 Engraulis encrasicolus | reverse complement strand
AGTGTTTGAACGGTGTCTCTATCTCGAAAGGCCTAGGAGGAGATCCATTTTCTATTTTTACTGTCCCTGTACAAGAGAACCAATAAACAGGACTTAGAGATTACTATAATCGGGCTCTGCAAGAGCTCTGCTCTTGCTCCGCAAGCCCGCTTAATTAAATGAGAATCCTTGGTGGTACGGGCATGAGCAGATCACACAGGAAACCGTTCTACTTATGGGTCATTCTGAACAGAATGTTTCTCTTTCACTTCTGAAGGCATGAATTGTCTTGGGTACATTATGTCTGTAGCACAAGGCCAAGTGGTTATATCGTTGCACTGTAGAACGATGCTGCTGTGTACACCCACTACTGAGAGTCTACAGTAGAGATCTACTGACACCTAGTGGCCGTTAGTGTAACTGTTGTCTCAGTGCCGAAGCCCAGTCAGGTTACTGGTGATACACACTAGAGCAGTCTTTACTTTTTCTACTGCCCTTCTCAGTACAAGTGCATTAATATTTTTTTGCACAGGAAATAATTTGTATCTGTTTAATATGTTTACTAAATTGGATTTGTTTTGCACATAATGTAATGTAAGTGTATATACTATGTGTTCCAAAGTTCATAAACAAACAAAAGACTGTAAGTGACCACACAGATGTTCCTCAATGCAGTACTTTTTAGTTGCATTGGTGCAGGCATTGAAGCGCCGTATTTCTTGCTGTAACAGTGCTGAAATGTCATTTATCTCTTTGGCTGTTGTCTGTGTTTCTCTCTGGACTGTCAAGTCTGGCTGCTGACCTCTATGAAATAAGATTACACTTCACTTCATTTCGTGCCTTCTATTTATGTATTTAAAATGAATTAGTTTCAGTACTAATTATTCTAGGTCTGGTGTGTGTGTGTGTGTCCAACATGGCTACCAGCCCCATCCAACTCTATTTACGGCCCCACCCATCTCTTGCACTTGTCCATGTTTGTGACCATAATGTAATGTACAGTAATGTTGTGTGACTGATGTGGTGTAATATGATGTAATGTAAAGTGGATGGCTGCCTTTGGCACGAGTCGACAGTATCTCTTTTCCGTGTGTGTGTGTGTGGGTCTCTGTGTGTGTAATGTAATGTGATACAATGTTTTATACTGTAATGTAATGAAATGTATTGTGGTGTGCTCTGAGTGCCACCCTCCCCAAGCCCCCCGTTGGCATGTCCATCTCTGTCTCTTGTTGACGTGTGTGAATGTGACATGACGTAATGTACTGTACTGTAATGTACTGTATGTAATGGTAGTTAAGAAGCTAATGTAATGTGCTGTGATTTGTCCAGCCTGGCTGCCGGCCCCTGCCTTGTTCGGGATGACAATCGACTCGGCCTGCATCTGGTCCAGGCAGGTCTGTGGCAAGAAGCTGGGATGCGGTTACTATGACAACAACCTCCTCAGGAACAGGTGGGCCTACATACACATTATGCCACTTCATGACCTGAATACCGTTAGTGTGGGCTATTGATGTGAGAGTCCAATTATTCAAGATGGTTTAACCTTGAGACCTAGTGTATCCTATTGAGTAGCTAACAGGAGAGTTAAAGGACCAGTTCAGTCAGTTTCAACATGCAGTTGTAATGCTCACACTACCCTGGACTTGTCAGTACCTGAGATCTTTTTTTTGTTTTCTTCAGCCTTTTCCGAGATCCTGGTCATTGTAATGGGGGCAGAGCTTTGTTTACATTTCAAAAAAACATTTTTATTTATTCCCAAAAACATCCAAAAGGTTATACAACATCAGCAGACAACTAGCAAGCAGCGGTACCTTTTAGGAAAATATTTGGAGTAGGCCTATGTTAATTAAAAAAAAAAAATGTAAACAAACGCTGCCCCCATTAGAATAGCTCATATCTCGGAAAGGGCTGAGACAAAAAATGTGGCATAACCAGGTACTCAAGTCAAGGGTAGTGTGAGCAATACAAGAGCAAATTGAAATTGACTGAACTGGTCCTTTAATTCTAATAATCTTTCAAGTGCCATTGTACAGAACCATGAAAGTGCTAACTTTACAGAACGCAGGCACATCATTTCACGACAAGCTAAAATGTAAATCTTAAAGCTGATTAATAGCTTAATAGATGACAGAGGACATCACTGATTCATCATAGAATGATACTTTTTAGAAAATTGTCATGTACACTGTGGTAATCCCAATGAAGAGCTGACTTGTCAGCCTGCATTTCCATTTTAATCCATCACATTGTTACAACTTATTGTCATTCTAAAGGCCTATGCACAATGTTAGCATAATTGAATGGACAATAATAGTCAATAGGAGAAAAAGTAGTAACATTAACAGCCTCTCCAACAGTGATGTTCTTCTTTTCTTTTATGTTACAGACAGTTGAGGCTGCAGGTGATAAATAGTAGAAATAGACTAGACGCATATCCAGAAAAAGGCCCTACGGTACATTATTATATTAGTATTAGGTATATTAGGATGATAGAAGTATTTTTAGTGAAAGTTGGGAATATGCAGTATTTCAAATAAGTGAGTACACCTCAGATTTGTAAGTATATCTTTTCAAAGGACAACATTAAAGAAATTTTACTTCGACACAATGATTAGTGACCAACATATATAACTTAAATATGTTGTTCACTCACAAAATTCTAAATGCAGCCATTAACGTTTTACATCATGTAACAAAAGGGAGTTTACTCCAGGCTAAAATACTGTAGAGAGTGTCTGAGAAGGGGCCGTGTTGGCCCGAAACGTCTCGAAATGAAAAGGGATTAAAAGGGAGGTAATCAATGTGCATTTCAACCTTTCTTTACATTCAAATTTTACATTTTGCACCTAGCTAACATAGATGGATGTAAGATTTGAATAAAATCCTATAGATTAACATGATCTGCTTCAGTAGTCACTGTGCATATTGACATGCATGTTTCTTTAGGTGTAATTCATATTTTCAATGTTGACGGCATTCATACATCCCCAAACCATGTCACTCCCACTACCATGCTTGACTAGCCAGATGATACACTTTTTTTTGTAAAACCCACTTTTTTACCACCACACATGCTTGAGACCATCTAACACAAATATGCCTGCCAAGGTCACAATAGGGCCCCCACTATCAATACGGGAGGGACTTGGGCTTAAATGCTTAATTGAACGCCTCTCTATTCTTCTCTACCCCTGTATTCCAGATACCTGGGTCTGCAGGTGATCAATAGCATTAAAAGTAATAATACTAAAGTCTCTCTATGTTCTTCTCCACCCTTGTATTCCAGATACCTGGGTCTGCAGGTGATCAATAGCATTAAAAGTAATAATACTAAAGTCTCTCTCTGTTCTTCTCCACCCTTGTATTCCAGATACCTGGGTCTGCAGGTGGGCTTCAAGCTGATGGGTATCGGCCTGCTGTCCTTCGTGGGCTGGAAGGTGCAGCGGACTCGGGAGTACAACCTGCACAAGTGCCCTGAGGGCCCGCTGTGAAGCACCAGAGGATCCAGCAGAGGGGCCCACTGCACCTGCACAGTCTCCCCCTCTCAGACCTCCTCTTTCTGGGACACACTCCCCCGTGGGTCCCCTGGGGGTGTGGACGTGCATGTGGATGTAGATGATGGAGCCACTGCAGATACTGTATAAGACTCTCAGAGACTCAAGATGTCCATAGGCTCCTCCTACAAACATATCACAGCATGGACTCCTGTCATTCTATTGGCTCCTGCTCCAGGAGGGATCGGTTCTCTGTTGTTCTATTGGGCCATGCTCCAGGAGGGATCGGTTCTCTGTTACTCTATTGGCTCTTGTTGTCGGTTCATGACGACAGGCCTCCACGTTTTTGTATTGGTGTGACTCGCTGTATGGATGTTCAGTTTTGTTGTGTGTATTTTGCAGCATAGTGGAGTTGTGGTGCTCAGCAGCTATCTAATCTTCTTCTCTCTGTGCCTTAATATGGGTGTCACTCTACCGGTGCTCAACCACATGACATCCAGCCCCTGTGGGAGTCATACTAAAGCATCCACACCATACAGTCCGTAAGTGGTGGAGGTGGGGATGCTGGGATGCATCTGCATCCCTCCCACCGTCCAAAAATTACGACCCGATAGGAAATCTCCAATAACCACTATTCAGCCTAACCGATGCATGACTGTTATCACACCATTTTCATTATCTTTGAGCTTCCATAAGATATTTGGATCCTCACTTTAAAACTAACAAAACAATAAGATACTAAGTCATACAGCCTCCATGAAAACAGACATTTCCCCATTGATGAGCTGAGAAGATGGGAATGACACTGCCAGAATACGTACAGTAGGCCTACAGTATGTTGATGTGAATCCGCAGATGTTACAGTCATGGGCACCTGTCCAGATGTCCTCAGATCAAGATTGACATTGTCCTCAAATCAGTCATTCCCCAAATGCACTGTAACTCAGCTACACCTCTTCACTTTTTCACTCTTTCCCTTCTGGTTCTGTATTTCAAGACTTCAAGGCTTCAAGACTTATTGACATTACAAAGTTGCCTTACAACAACAAAAATGCAATCCGAGATGGCAACCTGGCCCCCCGGCCAACAGATGCAAGTGATATTGTTATTGTGTGTGTGTGTGTGTGTGTGTGTGTGTGTGTGTGTGTGTGTGTGTGTGTGTCTGTGTCTGTGTCTGTGTGTGTGTGTGTGTGTGTGTGTGTGTGTGTGTGTGTGTTTGCACGCCTGCCTGCGTGCGTGCGTGCATATGTGTGTGTTTGCCAAAGTGTATGACGTGTATGAAAGTGTGTGTTTGGAGCACCCTGCAAAGAAGACACTAACACAGCGGGTGGACAAACAGACACACACACACACACACACACACACACACACACACACACACACACACACACACACACAGACAGATAGGGTCATTGCAATGCCTGGCCCAACCTCATACCGAGGGGGCAGGTAATTACACAACAATGACAACTCTTCACACCTCATGTACCTGTGTATGTATGTAAAGTGATTGACAGCTGTCATCCATGACTGGGTTGTGCAGTGGCATTGGACCACAGCTCAGCTCCCAATTGGAAGTATAACACTGCATGGTGATGTTTGGGCATTGTGTGTGTGTGTGTGTGTGTGTGTGTGTGTGTGTGTGTGTGTGTGTGTGTGTGTGTGTGTGTGTGTGTGTGTGCGTGTGCGTGTGCGTGTGCGTGTGCGTGTGCGTGTGCTCACGCACGTGTCTGTGTGCGTACGTATGTGTATACGTGTGTGGACAGATCATTTAAATACACACCATCTTTTCCTTTCGGTTAATGGGAAAGATGGGTGTGTGTGTTTTCTTGGTGGAGTGAAAATTGTTGCCTAATATTTAATGTGTGTGTGTGTGTGTGTGTGTGTGTGTGTGTGTGTGTGTGTGTGTGTGTGTGTGTGTGTGTGTGTGTCTGTGTGTGTGTGTGTGTCTGTGTGCGTGCGTGCGTGCGTGCGTGGGTGCGTGCGTGCGTGTCTGTGTTATGATACCTGTAGATCACTAGGCATAGGCACTCTGGGAGCAGATGTGACTGAATATTTGTGAAAATATATTTTTATAAGCACACGTTTTTTATTATTATAATCATGATATTCAACTCACTCACAATACCTTCAATAGAGTTTGTTCACTGCTACTAAACAGTAACGTTTGTATTGAAATGACAAATTTGTACAACTCATTAAATAAATTATTTTAATTGTTAACCTGACTTAAATTTCCCTTTACACTTATTGACGCCTGAGTGAATGATTAACACACGCACACACACACACGCACACACACACACACACACACACACACACACACACACACACACACACACACACACACACACACACACACGCGCGCGCACACACGCGCGCGCACACATATGGGTGTCCACAAACATGCATACAAACACACACATACTTGCACACACACTGTTCATTATGATGAGAGTACGTTATGATAAACTGTGTCATAGTGAATTGTCACTGTTGCACTGCAGACCAGCAGTATGGATTTTCTGCATGTGCACTGAGTTGACCTCATGAGGTTCATGGGACAGTCCCCAACTGTAGCGGTCTGTGCCTGCTGACAGCTCACTACCATGATTAGGCTACATAGTATTCAGGTGTGGGTTTTTGGACTGCGCTCCAGTCTACTTTCACCAATGATATTAACATACATAAATACAATTGACCCCAGTTCCCAAATAAGCGTACAGGTAAATGTCCTCCTCGATGCTGAGCTCTGAGGTATACTATTCACCTCATGGTTAAGTGAAAAGCTGGAATCTCCACATCTGCCTGGAGTCACACAGATGAGGCGGTGGCACAGTAAGTTTCAGAAGATGACAAAGAACGGCACCATACTATATCTTCAAACATGCTTCAAAGACCTGAGCTACACACACACACACACACACACACACACACACACACACACACACACACACACACACCATTGCACATATCCATAGCAGCAGTAAGAAGATAGCACCACGTCTACCTGGCTGTCATCCTCAGTTTATGTCATAAATATACATATATAGAGAGAGTAAAAATACAGTGTTAATTGAAGAGTCGATTTAACACCTTCTGTGTAAAACCTCCAAGTTGGGATTTCAGTTCCAATATCATCCTTTTTTTTTCTTTTAATCTGCATCATCTATTCGGCTTCAGCGTCCCTAATGAATAGTTCTGATGTCACTGTAGATACTTCACCTTAGTCTATTGGGCCTTTCCTTTACCGTGATAGTTGCTGTGATATTCTGATGACTCCAGTTGTTGATAACTTCTGGGGATGGGCTGCTTTTCTTTCTCTCTTTTTCCTGCATGACGTCATGCGTGGTAGGCTACAGGGCGAGGGCGACAGTCAAGCCAGACAACCGTGGGTAGACTGTGTGTGTGTGGAGAGAGAGAGAGAGAAAGAGAGAGCGAGAGAGAGAGAGAGAGAGAGAGAGAGAGAGAGAGAGAGAGAGAGAGAGAGAGAGAGAGAGAGAGACGCGCAGGCGCAGCCACAATCGAAACTGACAGGCAACATAGTGCAGTATTCCCTCAGACCGTTCGCCGGATCCAAAGCTCGCTTTCTCCCTCTCGCATCCCGCCCGAAAGGACACCTAGAACCAGTGGGAGCAGGCACGCGGTCACGCCTCGACGCTGTTATAAACATGAACACAAAGCATATCACCGTTGGGAATGACTTTGGGAACCCTTTACGAAAATTTAAACTCGTCTTTCTCGGAGAGCAAAGCGGTGAGTTTCATTTACGATTCCTATGTATGTTTGAGCTGTGGTTCATAAGTTCATCATTTATAAACCATAGTCGTTGTGGTCCTGCATGCACCTGCTTAGATGAGAAGATGCGGGGGATGCTGTGTTGGAGTTGCTCCTGACCCAAAAAGGCGAACCGACAACGCTACAGTTTCTGATCAGTGTAAATTAGCCTTGGTTCTCAGTTTTTCGCTGCTATATGTTTCATGAAATTATCCTCGCTGTTAACCTTCAAAACTATAACTTAGACACTGGCAGTTTGGGTGAGCACAGGTCCGTGTTACGGAATACAACATTTAGTAGGAAACAAACACAGTAAGTTGGGTAAGTTATTGAGGGGAATCAGTTGTTCAATGAATATATGCTGATGTTAAGCTTTGCTGTTTCGTGGGATGAAATGGCACATTACGTTTATTTACAATGCAGTCACATATTGATTTCCCGTAATCCAATTTTGCTGCAGACCAGCCCTCTGTGGAACAAGACAAAATGTCACTGAGCTCATTTATTTTAACACATGAAAAGTAAGCAACATCTTCAAAGCGGAAAACGACGTGTCTGATGAGATTGTGTCCATTTTATTTCCCACTCAATATGTTTTCGTTGGTCTGGGAAGACGGCGAGTTAATAAATAAATAAATTTGCTCTGGTGCGCCGAGAGAGACACACCCAGGTTGCCAGTGTCGGGAGCGAGTGACAACTTGAGCATCTATCGCCCATTCCGGGGGCTTGCCTTTTAGATATGTGATGTCCAGCAGCCTCTGTGTTGCCTGGCATTGGAGTGGATATGTTTATAGAAATACTGTTTTGCGCTTGAGTTGAAAATTATGCACAGTAATGCACATCACCACATGTAGGCTACAGCGCCTATAGTTCGTTGAATCTCAGCAAATGAAACTGAGCAATATCTCCAAATCACTGCAGGGTGACGTGTGGTATGAAGGCTGTTTAAACTATTCGGATAGGCAGCTGATAAGAGAGCTGGAATATGCCTCGGCAATGAGCGCGTCTTTCGGCCCCCAAGGGAGCAGCCCCCTCTCGGCCCCCATCGTCTGTCGATGGAGATGTCATGCATTTAGCTGTCATTCACTCCTGACGGGTGGGGCCTGCTCGCCTTTCATCTGAAATTGGCTGTCAAAACAGAATACACTCGCGGATTCGCTATTCATTTAGGCGTGTTCATATGGGAATTTGTGGAGAGCATGGTGGTATATCACCCCTTACACACACACACACACGCGCGCACACACACGCGCGCGCGCGCGCGCGCACGCACACACACACACACACACACACACACACACACACACACACACACACACACACACACACACACACACACACACACACACACACACTCAAATAGCCTACCTGTAATGTTGTCACATTAGTAATTCCATACATTAGTCAGATACTTTTAAACCTCCATGTTATTATGTATGCTGCTGTAATAGGGTGTCCTTCAAGTTCAAGTTTATTATAGCCAAATCAACAGTATAACATACAGCTGCTAGGAATGTCTTTGCTTTTCTCGTACATTTAAAAACATAAATACATAAAGCTAAGACACACCTTAGCCATCATATGCATATCTGTGCCCGTTTTTTATAAACATATAGTGAGACAGGTGTATCTGCAGCAAACAAGCAATACTGCAGCTTTAAAAGTGAAGCTGTGTGAACCAAACATGACATATTCAGCACAGGAAACACTGGAAATGCAGCCACTAAACCTATTAACCCCACACAGGGAAAGCATCGAGAAAAGACAGAAAGAAAGACAGAAGGAGAGATATACAGAAGACATGAAGGGTGATGGTCAAACTACTACTTCGCTAACATCCTTTACTGTGGCCTCCGGCCTTGTAGTGATGCAAGGCTCAACGTTTTTGATGATCAAAGTTTATATTCAATATCTTGCAAAAAACACATTTGTAAGGTCATTCTCTCATATGCAATTGAGATGTTGCATGAGGGGAACCCCTAACCCACCCCTAAAAGTCACTTTTATTGTTTTTTTGTTTTCTCCTTGGGGGCGGGAAAACGCTGGGGCAAGAGAACGTAAGGACCTGGAAAGGACACAGAGAGAGAGAGAGAGAGAGAGAGAGAGAGAGAGAGAGAGAGAGAGAGAGAGAGAGAGAGAGAGAGAGAGAGAGAGAGAGAGAGAGAGAGAGAGAGAGAGAGAGAGAGACAGAGAGACAGAGAGAGCGCAACTGGCAGGAGCCCCCCTTAGTAATTGTTGCTAATGTCATGATCAAGTGTCAGTCAGTAGTACAAGTGGAATTCATGAAGGGCACTAGTGTCAATCATCAAGTGTACTAGTGCCAATCATGAAGTACACTAGTGTCAATCATGAAGTACACTAGTGTCAGTGCAGTGTGAGTGCCCTACTGACATATACAACTGAAAGTAATGAACTGCACAAGTGCCAGTCATGAATTCTACTAGTGTTGGTCATGAAGTGTAAATGTCAGCCTCTGTCCCGAGGCCCTGGGGTCATCTCCTCATGATTCTTGATTGGTCAGCTGTCCAAGACCAAGCAGGCTGTGGATTGGTCGGTTGGTATGCTCAGAGTATTCTCTTTCGTGATGTGGTTGGCTGAGAGTGTTCTCAGTTGTGTTGTGATTGGCTCAAAGTGTTCCATATTGTGCTTGGCGGGGAGTGTTCTTTCTTCCATGTTGTGGTTGGCCGAGAGTGTTCTCTTCATTTTAGTTTATCAGTTTATCTTTGTTTCTGTTTGGGTGCTTCATTCACAGAGGCCGGTGTTGTGGAGTGAATGGTTGCCCATGCCAGCGGGAGTCAGTGGCAGACACCGTGCCAGGGGAACAGTGAACTACTCTCTACTACTTCTCTCTCTCTCTCTCTCTCTCTCTCTCTCTCTCTCTCTCTCTCTCTCTCTCTCTCTCTCTCTCTCTCTCTCTCTCTCTCTCTGCCTCCAGTTGCACACACAGTGCCAGGGGGGAACACTGGGCTTCTCTCTCTGTAGGAGCAGGAGCTAGATCCAGAGACTGGAGGCTGAATGAGCTGGCCCAGTAGACTGACTTGCACCCGGCCAGCTCAGAAGTGTGTGTGTGTGTGTGTGTGTGTGTGTGTGTGTGTGTGTGTGTGTGTGTGTGTGTGAGAGAGAGAGAGAGAGAGAGAGAGAATCCAAGAGATAGGAAGATCTCTCAGATGCAGCCAGGATCGACGGACATTCATCAAAGCCCACTGTTCACCACTAAACAGAGCTACAACAACCCAGCATATTACTGATTGGAGTGACAAAACACATTAATATAATGTTTGTGGGGCAGCCATGGTGTAATGGTTAGGTAGTTGGACTGTAGATCACAGGGTTGCAGGTTCAATCCCCACCCTTACCAATCCTTTCCTCCCTCCTTGACTGAAGTACATAACCCTACATTGCCCCAGAGACTGTAACCAATAGCAATATCTGTAGGTCACTTTTTGAGAAAAGCATCAGCTAGACCTAAATGTAATGCAATGTTTTTCACTAGTGGCTGATTCCTTTGGCAAAGGAGCAGATGGGACTAGGCAGCTTGGACAGACTAAGTAACTTCGACGACTAGTCACAGCCAGTATTGTACAGGTGGAGGTTAAGTTGGATATTTGCCGCTGTGCTTGAATGGTTTGTTTTCCTGTGTCTCTTTGGCAGTAGCCCTTTTGCAACATGTTGCTGTTCTCTTCTCTCATTCCCTGGTGTCTGTCTTTGTGGGCACACAGCCACTGATCTCCAAAGAATACTTTGTGTGTTCTACATATACACTGTACTGATCTCTGAAGAATATTCTATTGACACGGCCACTGATCTCTAAAGAATACTTTTATCTGTTCTTCACAGCTCTGTCCTACAGAGGCAAAGTGCAGTAACTATGTCAGCATTGAAATTAGGTTGGATATTGTAGTTACTGCAAATTTGGCATATCGATATCTCTGAAAGGGGACTTTTGTGGACCATAAGGCTTTGTCACATGATAAAAGATGAAGAGCATTTTCAGTCAATACTCATTTTGAAAAAGCGTGTAGTTACTTTACTTTGTCTTTGTATGGCAGAGTTACTGTGCAGATCTGTAAACTTTAGAGATCAGTACATTGGCTTTGTAGAACAAATACATTAAACAGTCTAAATAATACTCTGTATCTATGAACACAGTCCCTAATCTCTAATAAAATGAGATTTAAAAATGAGAAATAAAATGTTCTAGCCAAGCAGCCAGTACTATCCACTGTAGAGTACCAATAATACTGTTTCAATGTCTATACACACCGCCTCTGATCTCTATTGTTCCTATCCACTGCCCACACCTCTCGAATATTTCCCATGATTCTCAGCTCTGCCTCCTCCGAGTGCATTTTGTGTGGCTGGTTGTAGTCATCATTAGGATGACTTGCTCCACTTGAGGAGGGTTTAGTTTATTGATCTCTTTGGGCTCCAGTCAAACTGCATGCCATCCTTCCTCCATCTTCTTTATTCGTTTATCCACTTCTGTATTTTGTTGTCCTGTTGTTGAGGGAACGAGGCGGTGTAGTAATGTCCCCCTCACAGGTAATGGGGGGTGGCGGCAGGGTGCATGATTTAATCTGGTATGTGTTCTCCTTGTGTTCTCTATGAAGAATAGATAAAAATGAGGTTAAAACAGAAATTATTTCTGTGGCTGCTCCATTGAAGCAAAGAAAATGTAGTATTTGGCATTGGGTTGGAAATTGTAGTTACTGCGAATCTGACATAGCACTATCTCTAAAAAGGGACACATTTGACCAAAAGGCTTTGTCATAAAAAAGCAGGAGGTGTAATGAAGACCATTTTCAGTGAAAATGAATTTCTGAATTTCTGAAAAAAAACTGAATTTTTGACAAAAATGTAGTTACTGCTCTTTGCCTTTATAGTGTGGTGCTGTAATCATCACTGCAGTCATGGGAGATTGGTTTGAAGTGGCTTCTTAGCAACTGCTGCACGGGTCAACTGCTGACATTATAGGGCGCGTTCTGGTGATGAAGTGTTGTGGTGATGCACTTATTGACTCTGGCGTCTCTCTATCTCTCTCTCTCTCTCTCTCTCTCTCTCTCTCTCTCTCTCTCTCTCTCTCTCTCTCTCTCTCTCTCACACACACACACATTCACCATTTCAGACCTGAAGCAATCATGCCATGAGTGGCATCAGTGTGTGTGTGTGTGTTTGTGTTTGTGTGCACACTTATGTGTGTATGTGTGTGTTTGTAACATGCATCCAACATGCACCTGCCATGTCGAGGTACCATAATTATGTGTTTCTTCTCGATGTGCTGCGTGTGATATATAAGCGGCCCTGAGAGCGTCTCTGTCAGCACTTTGTGTAATTGCCCCGCACTCTAACGCATTACCACAGTTGCCCGCACTTAGCCGACGCACCACCATTGCTACAGAAGCAGGATGCAAGACGCCGCCCCATACTCCACCAGTGCGGGATAATTATCAAAGATGCAGCAGACCAAAGCAGGATAATTACTCTAAGAAGGACTTTGGAAACGTTTCAAATGCGTGTTATTGCTGGGGCTGCACTTTCCCAATGTAGGATCATTACTGCACATGCCTCCGTACTTATCCAATGCCGTATAATCACCAGCATAGTCCACATTCAGGAGGAAGAGGTGTGTACTACTAGGATATGAACTCTCTGACCGCGTGGAGGAAACACAAGTACATACACACACACACACACACACACACACACACACACACACACACACACACACACACACACACACACACACACACACACACACACACACACAGGGCAATTCAGTAGGAAAACTGGGATGTGCAGTGCTTGCCTGTGTGTCTACGTTGGTGTGCTTAGGTGGCTGTGTCTATGTTTGTGTGGATGTGTGTTACGGGGGAGAGACGTGGAGCGTTGAGCTGAAAAGGCACTGTCCATGGTGCTGAACCTTCTCCGGACACACACACACACACACACACACACACACACACACACACACACACACACACACACACACACACACACACACACACACACACACCTACACACCCACACACACACACACACACACACACACACACACACACACACACACACACACAAACACACCAGAGACTGTGCACAAACACGGCCCACTGTAGGTCCCGGGCTTGAGTCCAGCCAGTCTGGGGCTGAGAACAGTGTTATCACTCTCCACACATATCTGTGTGTTTACATTGGCTTATGTACGGTGGCCCAGTAGTGCAATCAATGTTTACATTATACAACACAA
The DNA here is from genome assembly GCF_034702125.1 of Engraulis encrasicolus. Lineage (NCBI taxonomy): Eukaryota > Metazoa > Chordata > Actinopteri > Clupeiformes > Engraulidae > Engraulis > Engraulis encrasicolus. The sequence goes on along the minus strand of NC_085862.1, from coordinate 55,374,087 downwards.
ATAAACAACTTTGAAAACAAAATTACATTGAGAATACACACTTACATATTGAAAACAAGTTGACATTTCACAAAACACATTAACAAATGTAAAAACAACTCTACAAAACACATAGGGCAACTGACATTAACAAGTTTGAAAACAAAATTAATTTTTCATTACACTTAAAAAAAACATTCCTATTTCATAAAACACATTAATAAATGTACAACAAACAAAACAAAAAAACAAATCTAAAATACATTACAAATAATCTAAAATACATTTCAATGATCTGACAAAAAAACCTTTGATACAAATCACATTGACAAGTTTGGAAACAAAATTAGCCTACATTTACAATATCTTACTTGAAAAAAAGAAAAACATTTCATTAAACACATTTGCAAATGTGAAAGCAAATTACCATTTCATTAAACACATTTGCAAATGTGAAAGCAAATGAACAAAACACAAAAGCAAACTGCGAGACACATTTACATTTCACGAAACACAAAGCAAATTAACAAAACACAAAACACAAAAGCAAACTGCGAGACACATTTACATTTCACGAAACACAAACGCAAACTCCAAAAACACATTACATTAACGAAATTTCTTACGGAAGTAAGAAATTTCTTACGGAAGTGAGAAATTTCTTACGGAAGTGGTGTAGGTGCCCAACGCGTTCCTCCTGCCTGATCCGTTCCCTAATGGGGCGTCAGGAAAGCGGACGTGACGAAACAGGAAATAGTGAGGAATAATTACATACTTTCAGCGAGTGGATGAGACGGTCGATGCGGCGAGTGAAGAGCATTCATTTTTTAGCATTTATTTGATCGTTCTGAGAAAAATTGTCCGGTAACATACACACACACATGTATTGCCCGTCTTGTGGCGTTTGTTTATTCGCCTTATTCACCCGGAACGTTCTAAAGACGTTGAGGGGTACACTTCAGGGGTACATTCGGCAACGCACCAGCTGTCATAGCGCCTCACTGTTGTGTGCCCAAATGTTCGTCCTCAAAGAGAAAAAATCCTACCGTGGACAGACTTTCCACCGTTTCCACAAAGAGCAGGCACTTCGCCGTGAATGTATAAATCAAATCAAGAGGGATCTTGGTCCATATTTCAAGGTAAGATGCAAAATTATGTTCAATCATACGCATTAGCTAGCACAAATAAGCTAGCTCGCCAAACTTGTCATGACTCATGTAGCCTAATGAAGCGAATGCCTCGGTGAAATAAAAAAAAATATGAATGTGTAATTACACAACGCTACATTTATATGATTGTTGTACCTGTACAATGACAATAAAGTTTCATTCATTCATTCAGATCGCTATTTCAAGATTATGCTTTTAATTGTGTGGTAAGCGATCCGATGGCCACTGATTTTGTGCTACAAGAACCAGTATAGGCCTACGTGTGCCAAAATCAAGTTGTTTTGCTAACGAACTAAAATGCATACCCTGGTATTTATGGTTACAGATCAACGCTGAGACCAAAGTTTGCTCTGAGCACTTTGAGAAGCAGTGTTTTGTAAAGACCGCCTGTGGTATCACAAAGCTTATAAAGGATGCTGTGCCTTCTGAGCTCTAGGAAGAGCATTACTCAGGTGAGCTTCAATCGAGCTATGTGTAAAATGTAACACCACAAAAAAAGCGTTTTTGTTTATTACGGCATCTGTGAGGCACGGGTGTGCATGTGAATGTCAACTGCTTCCTACCATGTTTAGATCTGATACACTTCCCCTGTCTATAGGCCTAATATCAGCACCACGCGTTTAACATGGCGTTAAGTTATGGTGATTAAACATGTTGCATGTCAAATAGTATAACCAGACAGGGCAAAGTGTTGATGGTCCTATCGCAGTTGCTCAGATCAAAGAGCATTGACAGAGGTTGTCGAGGAAAACGCTGTTCCCTAAACACACAACATTGGCTACGGTAAACGTCGAGGGGGGGGGGGGCGGGTGGGGGGGGGGGGGTGGAGAATCAGAGATGGCCATGTATGGTGAGGTGATAAGAAAGTAAGCATAGCAGACAAAATAATTCCAAAATGGCAAAATATACCGGTACTCTGGGACTTGTTGCTGTATTGGAAACAGTTTTTCAAGCGGTGTTCCTCTACCCTCTGTCAGTTTCGGTACACTGAGTGTCCATGATTACTGTACTGTGTTTGTAGGCTACTGAAGTCATGGTGCCTTTGGAGTTAGTTACTCTAGTTATTACCAGTGTTGGGAAAGTTACTCAAAAACTGTAATGCATTACTGATCACATGTTACTGTCTTTTCAAAATAATCCTGTACACTACAATATTACTATGTTTAAAATGCATGGCATTACACTACTGTTACATAAATTACTTTCAAAAAGGACTTAGGCCTAAATATGAATCTGGCCATGTATTACAAACATATCAGTATCAGGGTGGTACATTTCAAATTAAGTAATTCAAATAATTTTATACAATATGGTACTAGCTGAGATATCACCTGACCTGCCACAAAAAATGTCATCGACCCATATGCTGTACACAACATTTTTCTAATGTTTTGTATTCTGATCTATTACAGCTGGAGCTTTCCCATGGCCAAGAGATGAACGCTAAACTTGATAGTTTTTTTTCCTCCTCCTTCCTGCCTGCACTGTACAAAAAGTCAGTAAACAAAAACAAATGATTGCATTTCACAGGTTTGTTTATTATAATTTCAAAGAGAAATGATGTATGAATAATACAAGACATTATTATATAACAACAACATTTAGTATAAGAACATTTCGTATAATATGATGATATATCATGAATATCATGTACATTTGAAGCATGAGAGATTTGTACAAATAAACATCAATTCAATGTATGTTTCCTGTTTCACTTGTGACTGAATTTTTCAGAATTTCAGAATAATGGGCCTTGGAAGTTTAACATTGCACTCACTGCCCACATCTGGTTAACAGAGCCTACTAGTGTCATGGGTATGACGCCATAAAATTTTGCTAGGATGCCGGACAATTCTGTAATCTCCTTCTCGGATATGAAGCCTGTGTACAGGTCACTAACGAATGACACCTCACCAGACGGGGCAATTCCAATCAGGCCTTTGAAATTTGGGTTGCCCTTGTAATGGGAATAGATTTTGGAGTTAAGTACCTGCAAACTAAGCATTTGCACATATATTTCTGTACAGTCTAGAATGACTCTGGTGTCTGGGTAAGTGTTTTGAAAACAAGTAGGCATACATTCATCTACTGTGGCTTTTGAAGGCCAAATGGGGAGAGATCCTAACATGAAGTATCGATAATTAGCCCAGGTGACAGATTCTGCTCACAGTTGACTGTGACACACCAAAGCGCACCGCAAGGTCCTGCTCAGCAAACCCCTGTCTGAGGCAACAGAGAAAGAGAAAGAACTGGTCCATAGTTGCTAGTTTGGAGATATTAAATGCCTGTCTAATGACCTGTACCTCTGTTTGTCTAAGCCTTTGAGCCTGACTCCATCCTACCATGCTTGTGGCTGTGGGCTGTAGAGCCATATATACAGCTTTAAAGGTGGCATAGTCTGGGAATCCTGTGTAAAATGACATCGGACTATCATCACACTGGAATCTTGACACACTGAACACTTTATCTTTGAGTTGTGCTATTAACTTGTCTTGCTCAATGATGTGCTTGCGAGCCGCCTCAAGTTGTTCCTCTGGTGTCAGCGGTGGAACAGCATAATCATGGTACGGGTGTGGAGGAGGTACATCTGTGCTGGAGGGGCAAAAAGACAACACTACTAGTTGTGATCAAACTGTCAATTCCTAACCGGTATAAAACTGAATGCTGTAATGAGTTACAAACTATGGCACAACTAAATACAATTCATTAACTTACCTCAAGGCATCCCTTCTCACATCAGGTTGGTTCTCATCAGGCTGGTTTTCATCCACCTCCATGGAATCCGTACTGAAAAAGAAACACACAGGACAGGAGTCACAACATACACAGGGCAGCCGTGGCCTAGTGGTGGGGCAGCCGTGGCCTAGTGCAATGTTTCCCAACCTTTTTTGTCTTGTGTACCCTCAAGCCTTTTCATTGTGCCATGAGTACCCCCTAAGTTCTATATCGCTTTCTCCATCCCAATGTAACTAAGCTCCATATGTTTGTTAAAATTAAATTTTTCCAAGTACCCCCTGCTGTGTGCTCGCGTACCCCTAGTGGTACACGTACCCCTGGTTGGGAAACACTGGCCTAGTGGTTAGAGAGTTGGTCTTTTAATCTGGGGGTTGCAGGTTCGAATACCCCTGACCTCTCCATGGCTTAAGTGCCATTGAGAAAGGCACATAACATTGCTCACTGACACATTGCTCCAGGGACTGTAACCATACCCTGACAAATATGGTAATAACTAAGTCAACAATGCAAACAAATATATCTCCAGCACATATATTAATTCCCCAGTATTTTGTCTAAATTTAAATGTATTCCTATGGCAAACTATTCTCCGTTTTTTAATTATTATTAAAGAGGTTTGGTACACACATGTCAGTATAACAATATAACAGCTGTAGGGCTACTTAATCAAACCATAAAAGCAAAGAATGTATTTGTATACCCTGGCTAACCATTTTTCATTCAAATGTCAATTTGTTAGGCCGCACCCACCAAGCAACCATACCAAATGGAATCACATAATCAAGGGCCGTCAAACTTATCGCAGCACGGCACCAGTTTGAAAATGCATTGTCTGAAGGGCTAATTTTAGGTTATGCCAGACACCGTTTAAAATAATGCAAATATTCAAACACTTGGGCTGCGCAGTCAATGTATGATTAGGCTACGACTTCCAGGTCTACTTCCAGTAACCGGGGTACGATAGAACACAGCCTGCATTCGTTTGATGAAATTAAGCAAGTTAAAGGAATCCTACTGCACAGTGCTACTGGTGTTGTGCTCTAAAGCGACTGCCTGCAATAAAACAAATTACTCATGGACTGCTCTCCTGTAACTCTAGACGACAGAGGGTTAGCTCCATGAAATTCACTACCTGGCACCCTACATTTTGGTGAGTAATGCCCTTAGCAATCCAGACATACAGGGGGCAGACACATTCTCGCAACCCCGTAGTTATAAGGCATTGCAAGACGGTGATTATCCCCTGTAAGTCAGGATTGTGAAGGGCATTACTCACCAAAATGTATGGGTGATGATAGTGGAAGGTGCCAGGTGTATGTGCAGTGAATTTGATGGAGCTAACCCTCTGTAGTCCAAACAGAGTTACAGGGGGGCAGTCCATGAAGTCCTCCGTTTTATGGCAGGCAGTCGCTTTAGAGCACAACACAGGCAATCATGCATCCAGAATGGGAGATAGAAATTCTTTCTAGGCCCCCTTCATATTGGCGTACATCAGTTCCATCACATACCAAGCAGGTGGAAGAAATATGTGGTCAGCAGCACACTGGCCTATGCCAGAGCAGTCTAATATGAGAGTTACGTCACTCCCATAGACCTCTATGGTCCAATCTTTCCACAGCAATGGTGGCTCTCAAGGAGCCTCATGGAGCGTTTTACACAAAAATCTCCATTGACTTGAGTTCCAATAGAAGTAGGCTAGTTACTTTAGCTCTGGGCGGTGGCCGTAGCACACAGACAATGTGGTAAACATTCTTTGTTTGTTATGTAATGGTTCTGTGTTGGTCTACAGCGAACACATAGTTGCTGTTTAGAAATATTTTAATCTAAGTGAATCACATCACCAACTGACTTCCTGGTCCCCGGTTGGCACAACTCTCCTAATGGACGGCTCTGGACCTATGCCATTAAGAGTATTACTGCAAAAGAGGAAAGCGGAATGCACCAAAAAGTGCGCCTCTTGAGAGAAAGAAAAGTGAAAGTGAAAGCCCATTGGGAAACTCCAACTCCCATTGTCATTGTGACACAGCCATGGCCGTAGCCAGGAATTTGAAATAAGGGAGGTCCATAGTGCACGCGCAGCGCACCACACATTTTTAAAGGTGCACTGTGTAGGATGTTGCCCAGAGTATCTATTGTAACTATGTTGCTCATTGAAACTATGCTGTTTTTTTGTGTGCCAATTTTGGTCTTTTCATGAATATTTGCTAAATAATGAACTAATATTTACTAGTATGACCACAGTTTACAGTATGTTTTGCAGCTGAAAAGATTTCTGGAGAAGATCCCCTTTTCATGTATGAAAAATATTATTTTCTCTAAAAATAAGGGAGGTACCTCATATGTGGCTACGGCCATGGACACAGCACTCCACAGCACACAAGTGAACACTGCACACTGCACACAACGAAATTGCATTCATGCCTCACCCTTGCAAGGTGGCAGCCCTCAGTGGCACCCCATGGGGAGCAGTGCGGTGGGACGGTACCATGCTCAGGGTACCTCAATCATGGAGGATGGGGGAGAGCACTGGTTGATTACTCCCCCCACCAACCTGGCGGGTCGGGAGTCGAACCGGCAATCTCTGGGATGCAAGTCTGACGCCCTAACCGCTCACCCATGACTGCCCTGCTCTTGTCTCCCTGTCTGGGATCATAACTCTACTATAGGGCCTAATCCTCTAGCTTGAATAAAATGAAAGTGTCAGCTAAGTGAAATGTAATGCAATGTAATAACATCACAGTTTGAAATCTTTGGCTCATGACTCAGGAGGACATGATCAATGCAAACAAATATATCTCCAGCACATACATTAATTCTCCAGTCTTTTGTCTGAATTTAAATGTAGGCTATTCCTATGGCTAACTATTCTCAGTTTATTATTATTATTAGAGGGTTGGTAAACACATGTCAGTTGAATATTGACTGAACAAACTAACCTCGGTCTGCGAATGATGATTCTCCTCTTTGGCCTCTCTTAAGTCCAGGCGAACAAAGTTGGCACAGCATCCTTTATAAGCTTTGTGATTCAACGGGCGGTCTTTACAAAACACTGCTTCTCAAAGTGCTCAGAGCAAACCTTGGTCTCAGCGTTGATCTGTAACCATAAATACCAGGGTATGCATTTTAGTTCGTTAGCAAAACAACTTGATTTTGGCACACGTAGGACTATGCTACTGGTTCTGGTAGCACAAAATCAGTGGCCATCGGATCGCTTACCACACAGTTAAAAGCATAATCTTGAAATAGCGATCTGGAAACATCATATAAATGTAGCGTTGTGTAATTACACATTCATATTTTTTTTTTATTTCACCGAGGCATTCGCTTCATTAGGCTACATGAGTCATGACAAGTTTGGCGAGCTAGCTTATTTGTGCTAGCTAATGCGTATGATTGAACATAATTTTGCCTCTTACCTTGAAATATGGACCAGGATCCCTCTTGATTTGATTTATACATTCACGGCGAAGTGCCTGCTCTTTGTGGAAACGGTGGAAAGTCTGTCCACGGTAGGATTTTTTCTCTTTGAGGACGAACATTTGGGCACACAACAGTGAGGCGCTATGACAGCTGGTGCGTTGCCGAATGTACCCCTGAAGTGTACCCCTCAACGTCTTTAGAACGTTCCGGGTGAATAAGGCGAATGAAGCAAAGGCCACAAGACGGGCAATACATGTGTGTGTGTATGTTACCGGACACTTTTTCTCAGAACGATCAAATAAATGCTAAAAAATGAATGCTCTTCACTCGCCGCATCGACCATCTCATCCACTCGCTGAAAGTATGTAATTATTCCTCACTATTTCCTGTTTCGTCACGTCCGCTTTCCTGACGCCCCATTAGGGAACGGATCAGGCAGGAGGAACGCGTTGGGCACCTACACCACTTCCGTAAGAAATTTCTCACTTCCGTAAGAAATGTCTTACTTCCGTAAGAAATTTCGTTAATGTAATGTGTTTTTGGAGTTTGCGTTTGTGTTTCGTGAAATGTAAATGTGTCTCGCAGTTTGCTTTTGTGTTTTGTTAATTTGCTTTGTGTTTCGTGAAATGTAAATGTGTCTCGCAGTTTGCTTTTGTGTTTTGTTCATTTGCTTTCACATTTGCAAATGTGTTTAATGAAATGTTTTTTTTTTTTTCAAGTAAGATATTGTAAATGTAGGCTAATTTTGTTTCCAAACTTGTTAATGTGATTTGTATCAAAGGTTTTTTTTTGTCAGATCATTGAAATGTATTTTAGATTATTTGTAATGTATTTTAGATTTGTTTTTTGTTTTGTTTGTTGTACATTTATTAATGTGTTTTATGAAATAGTAATTCGTTTTTTAAAGATGAAAGTGTGTAATGCAAATGTAATTTTGTTTTCAAACTTGTTAATGTCAGTTGCCCTATGTGTTTTGTAGAGTTGTTTTTACATTTGTTAATGTGTTTTGTGAAATGTCAACTTGTTTTCAATATGTAAGTGTGTATTCTCAATGTAATTTTGTTTTCAAAGTTGTTTATTTGTGTTGTATAATGTAAACATTGATTGCACTACTGGGCCACCGTACCTATGCCCTGCATAGCTACTTATGCCTGCTTAGTCACTGACTGTAAGTGGAGAGGACTCATTCTGAATGAAGCAGGACATATTTATTATGGAGAATTATTGTGTGTGTGTGTGTGTGTGTGTGTGTGTGTGTGTGTGTGTGTGTGTGTGTGTGTGTGTGTGTGTGTGTGTGTGTGTGTGTGTTTGCGCGCTCGTGTGTGTGCGCTCGTGTGTGTGTGTGCTGTGCATGCATTTGGCATGGGGCATGTGTCAGGCTTTGGGCTGAAAGGCAACTGCCCAAGGTCCTGAACCTCCCCAACACCAACACCACCACCAGGCCAGGCACTCTATCCCAAAAATGATGCCCACTGTAGAGCTGGCTTTCCTGGGCTTCGCTCCAGCCAGTCTGGGGGAGATAGCAGTGTTTATCACTCTACACACAGCCCTTGCCATAGGGGAGCCCATTCAGCTCTATTCTCCCCACATGCTGTAGGCTCCCTCAGTTAGTGTCGGTGGCTGCGATTGGCTTAGCATGCAGCAAGAGCTGTTTTGATTGGATGGTTCTAGAAACGGGAGATGGCAACCTACCTCCCACCTGTGTTCCATCCATGGTTGGGGCTGCTGACGCTGGGGTGGCCGAGGTGTGTGTGTGTGTGTGTGTGTGTGTGTGTGTGTGTGTGTGTGTGCGTGTGCGTGTATGTGTGTTGGATAGACTGCTGGTAGCCAAGTCGCGTGCTTGGTGTGGGGCCAACATCATTTATTAATGTGGACGGCTGGCAAGCCTGTCAGGAACATTGTGTGTGTGTGTGTGTGTGTGTGTGTGTGTGTGTGTGTGTGTGTGTGTGTGTGTGTGTGTGTGTGTGTGTGTGTGTGTGTGTGTGTGTGCGTGTGTGTGTTTGTTTGGGCAGTCTGGCTACAAACCTGTGAAGAGCATGGTGTGTGTGTGTGTGTGTGTGTGTGTGTGTGTGTGTGTGTGTGTGTGTGTGTGTGTGTGTGTGTGTGTGTGTGTGTGTGTGTGTGTGTCTGCTTGTGTGTGTGTGTGTGTGTGTGTGTGTGTGTGTGTGTGTCTGCTTGTGTGTGTGTGCGTGTGTGTGCGTGTGTGTGTGTGTGTGTGTGTGTGTGTGTGTGTGTGTGTGTGTGTGTGTGTGTGTGTGTGTGTGTGTGTGTGTGGTGTCTGGCTGCAGGTCTCTGAGGAGCAGGAGCCTGACTGACACATTTAAGGAGGGAGGGAGAGAAGCGAGAAGGTGGAGGAATAGAGAGAGAGAGAGAGAGAGAGAGAGAGAGAGAGAGAGAGAGAGAGAGAGAGAGAGAGAGAGAGAGAGAAAGAGAAAAGGGAGGCAACAAGAATAACAACATGACAACAAATCAAAGTGAAAACAGAACAGCATGTTCCAGACAGCAGAGTGTTGAGTTTCCGCCCTGTGCAGGACTGTCTCGCTGTCAGGGGATGATGGCCTCTGGACGGGTAGCTGTGTTACTGTGAGGAGATCTGACCTGACTGGGTAGTATTGTCACTCTTAGAAGATGATGGCTTCTGGAAAGATAGCGTTGTCACTGATCTGACCTGGCTGGTAGCTGTGTTACTGTCAGGAGATCTGACCTGACTGGGTAATATTGTCACTCTTAGAAGATGATGGTCTCTGGAAAGATAGCTTTTTCCCATCTATGAGATTTGTCCAGGCTAGTAGCTGTGTTACTGTTAGGAGATAGGCCCTGGGTAGGATAGACACTGTTAGAAGATGATGGCTTCTGGAAAGATAGCTTCATCACTGCCATGAAATCTGACTTGGTTGAGTAGTTCACTTTTAGAAAATTTGATGACTTGTGGAAAGATAGCTTTGTCACTGATCTGACCTGGCTGGTAGCTGTGTTACTGTTAGTAGATTGGCCCTGGTTGGATAGGATAGACACTGTTAGAAGATGATGGCTTCTGGAAAGATAGCTTTGTCCCTGTTAGGAGATCTGACCTGGCTGGTAGCTGTATCACTGTTAGTAGATGATTGAATTTGATCCTTGACAGTAAGCTGTGCCACTGTGAGAAGATGATGGACTCTGGAAAGATAGCCTTCTCTCAACTCTGACCTGGCTGGTAGTTCTGTCACTGTTAGAAGATGATGGAACCTGGATGGGTAGCTGTGAAGTCATATACACATGGGTTAGAGACGTTGCTTTGGGCTCAGATGTCAGGTGGCGCAATTGCATCTAATGCCCATAAGTTAATTAGTAATTGATGGTTAATAGGTTGCAATGAGTATGCTTCTTAAATAGTCCACTTAACACATTGTGTCCTGGAGCGACATATACGCTGCATTCAAGTTCTTGAGATTTGAGCTGTTTTTATTAAAGATGTGGGTATGTTAGAGCTGAATGAACACTATACTAGTGCAAAATGAAGGTTCTAGATTTTAAATGTAACCTATTTCAGGCTTGTACGTGCTTCGGAGGCTGAGATATTTAGGATTTAATAGGCAGAGGGCAACCTTTCCCAAAAAGGGCTTAGGACAAAATGGGTTTAAGCAAAAACTAAATCCATACAATAGTGCCACAGGCCGCCGATGCGCCGCCCTGACGTGTGCTACTGCTGAAACGTCACTGACCCACATACAAAAAGAGAGAAAAACAGAGGTGTGTGTGTGTGTGTGTGTGTGTGTGTGTGTGTGTGTGTGTGTGTGTGTGTGTGTGTGTGTGTGTGTGTGTGTGTGTGTGTGTGTGTGTGTGTGTGTGTGTGTGTGTGTGTGTGTGAATGATAGACAAGAGATAGTGAGAGTGAGAGGACTAAAAGGAAGAGATGGCAGCACTTTGGGAGAATGTTAAGTGAGCCATCAGCCTTCTTCCCTCCTGCCCACGACACACATGGCTGCCTCTCTTTGGTTATGTGTGTGTGTGTGTGTGTGTGTGTGTGTGTGTGTGTGTGTGTGTGTGTGTGTGTGTGTGTGTGTGTGTGTGTGTGTGTGTGTCTGTGTGTGTGTGTGATTTCCTCCTTCTCCTGCCAAAGCTGGTATGGTTTCTAAGCTTGCCATTCTGTGTGTGAGGCCCATGTGTATCAGGGACTGGGCTCTTTTGCCAGTTTGGAAGAGGTGCCTACTGAAGAGAGAAGAGAAGAGAAGAGAAGAGAAGAGAAGAGAAGAGAAGAGAAGAGAAGAGAAGAGAAGAGAAGAGAAGAGAAGCATCACTGTGGACTGTGCTTTTATTGCCATTTTTTTGTGTTATGGTGCTCAGAAAGACATCAGTTGTTGGCACACACACACACATAGACACACACTGCCGGTTTCAGTTCCTCCCTAATGGTCCCTGATACATCTACAGTGTATATCTCTCGACTCCAACTCCCACTAACAGATGGCTTGGCCTATAAAACAGAACATGGGCATGATTATGATATATGCATGCATACCATATGATGAGATATGATGGCATAACATGATTGTGTATGAATATTACTTAATAGCTCTTGTTATTTAGTATTTATTTTCATGTTATTGCTGAGTCACTCAGCACAGAGGCTGCACAGGAAGGTGCCTAGTGTGCCAGTCAATGTGTCTCCTGGCAACAGGCGACTTCTTGGAAATCAAAGGAGGCGTTTGTATGCTCGTTCTAAAGGCTGCCTGCCAATATTCACAAGCTCAGAAGCCCAGACACTCTGATGTATATCTGTGTATATTCGTGTGTGTTTGTGTGTCTGTGTGTGTGTGCGTGTGTGCGTGGGCACGCATGTGTGAGCGTGCGTGCGTGCATGTGTACATGCATATGAATGTGCACATGTGTCTGTGTTTGTGTGGGTGTGGGTGTGTGTTTGGATGGCTGAAAATGTCCATGTTTGTGTAAAGTACTGTATGTGCCTTTGATTGCTGGCTCTATATGAAGTGGACTGTGTATGTTTATCATCATCAAGGGATTATCTGTTTGCCTCTGGAGGGTTATCATGTCTGTACTTAAATAGTTATCCCTACTAGAGTTACCATGCAAACCAATGCACAGCAGTGGAGGGAGGCTATACATAAATTATTGATCTCAAAGGACGAAGGACAAGGCTTTAAAACATAGACACCTACATTATGCATAGCTATGTAAATAGTGTAGGGAGAAACCATATAGAATACATTTCCCACATCACTTCACACGGAAAAATACATTAGACGAAACGACCTGTCCCCCGTCACATTTAGCCTCTTGGCATGCCAAGCTTTGGGCGACGCCATCTTGGTACAGTTTTCTATGTTTTTCACCCTATTAGCTAAGAGTTTGTTTTACCGCCACCAACAAACTCGAATCAGTTCATGAACCTACCCTGCAGCATTCACACACCAAATCTGGGACAAATCCATCCACCCGGTCAGAAGTAATGGGCCAAACAAAAATTCGGCCATCTTGAATTCGGCCATCTTGAAATTGTTAACCTCCAAACTGTAATCAGTTCATGAACCCACCCTAGAGCATTCACACACCAAATCTGGGACAAATCCATCCACCCGGTCAGAAGTAATGGGCCAAACAAAAATTCGGCCATCTTGAATTCAGCCATCTTGCAATTGTTGACCTCCAAACTCGAATCAGTTCATGAACCTACCCTAGAACATTCACACACCAAATCTGGGACAAATCCATCCACCCGGTCAGAAGTTATGGACCAAACAAAAATTCGGCCATCTTGAATTCGGCCATCTTGAAATTGTTGACCTCCAAACTCGAATCAGTTCATGAACCTGCCCTAGAGCATTCACACACCAAATCTGGGACAAATCCATCCACCCGGTCAGAAGTAATGGGCCAAACAAAAATTCGGCCATCTTGAATTCGGCCATCTTGAAATTGTTGACCTCCAAACTCGAATCAGTTCATGAACCTACCCTAGAACATTCACACACCAAATCTGGGACAAATCCATCCACCCGGTCAGAAGTTATGGACCAAACAAAAATTCGGCCATCTTGAATTCGGCCATCTTGAAATTGTTGACCTCCAAACTCGAATCAGTTCATGAACCTGCCCTAGAGCATTCACACACCAAATCTGGGACAAATCCAAACATCCGTTCAAAAGTTATCGCGTTAACACGAAAGACCTTACGTGGCGGCGGACGCGGCGTCGGACGCGGCGGCGGCGGCGGCGGCGGTGCACGCAAAACCATTACATCCCCGACGCTCCGCGTTTCGGGGATATAATAATGGCGGTGTTACACTGGTATTACATTGTATTAAATATTGTTACACTGGTTATTACACTGTACCTAATGTGGTATATCCACTGAACCATTAAAACAGTATTACCATTTGCCCCATTTTTTGCTTCATTTTCACAATAGTCGTTTGGTTTTAAGCCTATGCACGTCATGTCACGTCTGTATGTATCATATACGTTTACGAAATGGTGGACAGGAGTGGTAGGAATGATGGGAGACTGGAAGCGTCGCGTTTCGGGGATATACCTTAAGCAGTCGAAGGCGACTGCACAGGCAGTCTAGTTTTTAACTTGAGACCTGGAATATTTGTAATTTTTCTTACCCATATCGTCCTCAAATATCGGGTATCGGAAATCGGGTATCAGCCAAGGGTGGTGAAAAAAAAATCGGTATTGCATCGGCCATTAAAAAAAACGTATCGGTCGACCCCTAATTTACATAATCCATACCAGCATCTGCTACTGATATTTACTGTGTTGTTGATCAATTATAATTCAGAATGCTTTCATCAACATAGGTAGATTATAGTCCTAACTAGCTGCTGTCAATATCATCCAGACCCCCCTCTATAGGGATTACCTGTCCAGTGTGTTAGTAGTCAGTGCCTATGTGCTCCCATTAACACTGTAGCAGTCATTAACACAGGGGCGTAATGGCTGACTGCTGTGATTACCACCGGATTGCAATGGGACTGAGCTCAGTTGAGTGTGGCTTTACTTAATTGGAGGATCCATCTTGCTTGGCCAGCGTCAGGAAGGCAGCGTGTCTCTTTTACCCTTGCACTACAGTTTTCACAGTCATTGGTTCATCCCAATTACAGACCAGCCTAATACCAGTTTGTAATGCCAGTCATCAGAGGCGTAGCCATTAGGCGGGGCAGGCAGGGCAATTGCCCCTGGGCCCATGCAGGGCCCTCCTGTATTGATGTTGGGGGGCCCTATTATGACCTCTGGAGTTTGTATGGGGGCTCCTATCAGTGTTATGCCTTGGGGCCTGGTGTGCAACCATTCTGCCACTAATAGTTGTATGCCTTAGCCCACTGTAATAAACTACCAAATTATCACCAGTGTAATATTACACCCCACTCTTATACCTTACCCGTCACTTACATTAGTCCATTCTAATCCTAATCTTGTACTTCAGCCTAGTCCTCATACCAATCTGAAACCCTGTCGTGGTAATAGTACTTCCGACCAAGTCAAGTCAGCCAAGTCTAATACCCCAGGTCATAGCAATGTAATACCAATGTATACTTCATCTCAGTTGCTAAAAGGCAGGTAATGTGTTACTTACAGTACACTAACATCTGAACAGCTCAGTCTGACACTTCAGTCCAGTTTGACACTGTACCAGTGTGATACGTATGTCATGGTGTGTTGTGCATGAATGGCAGTCCCAGCAAGACAGCATACTGGGCCCCAGTTCCACATTCCAGTCAGTACTGACAGACAGACTGGCAGGCTGGTCTTTTCTCATTTTCTGTGAGGCTCCACAGTCTACTGCCCACCTCCCTCTAGCACAGTGGTTCTCAACCTTTTTTGAACAAACACCCCCTTGTCTTCATCATAAGCCTCCCAATGCCCCCTTGACCTCATCATATGTCTGCAAACTAGAGGTGCTCCGATCACCATTTTTTGGGTCCGATCACCGATACCGATCACCAAAAATCTTTATCTGCCGATTACCGATCATTGCCGATCACAAAAATGATTTCCTATTTTTTTAATAGCCTATTAATTATCCTTATTGAATACCATTTCTGCCCATAAACCAATCAATCTTAATTTGCACATGTCTATTATTAGGCTATTATTATTATTATTATTATTATTATTATTATTATTATTATTATTATTATTATTATCTTTCAGACTAGTGTTGGTAATACAGTCTACAGTATTAATCAATGTATAAGTTATTGCATAGAATAACTAAACTATTTAAGATTGAATTGAAACTGAAACATTACATCAAATAGTCTTCCACATACGAGAAAAAAACAACCTGTCGCTTTAAATGAGCAGCCTCGTGAGGAGAGCCCCTCCCCTCTCTGTCACCGTCCACAGTTGCAGTGCTCCACTACCGTTCTGAATCTCTCTCTCAAGTTTTAACCACATCTGTCGCCGATTGGTGTTTCAGCGACTATCAAACTAATCGACTGACTGCCAATTACAACTTTGAAAACAATAATTGACATGTTTGTGCTGACAACGTGAAGTTGTCGCGTGCTGACCAAGGCAACTACACAGGTTATAACGTAACATGGCTCACTGGCGAGTACTCAATCGCAAATTACATTGTCACTCAGGTAAACGGCGCATGGATCGGAAAATCAGATCATTGTTGATGCAGATATGGTTATGAATGGTGGAAATGAAGGGGGGAATGGCGAAAAGTTATAGACAAGCAAAGATGCCTTCTTTTGGTGCAGTTGCAGCTGTGCAGAGCCAGCGCCTACATGCAGCGCCAGGTGTAAAGGCAAATGGTTGCGTGAGGAATTTAATATCTCTCGATCGTTTTTTTGATCGGCATGTTTTTCCGATCACCGATCAGGCTATTTTTGGCTATTATCGGCCGGTCATGATCGGCAGCCGAGCAATCGGAGCACCTCTACTGCAAACAGTCCCCTTACCCTTAGTATTGAAAAAATAAAATGGACTATTGCCTCCTTGCCCCCCACCAATGGCAATTGAGCACTGCCCGGGCCCTCTGTCAGCTGTATCCTTCTTAACACCCACTAGGACTCCCTAACACTGCAGAGCCCCCGTTGAGAAACACTACTCTAGCAGTTTCTCACTCTTCCTCCACCACTCCCTCTCTCTTTATGAACAGCTCTGTAAAATCTGGTGGCTTCCCTGCGCCTGCAACACACACACACACACACACACACACACACACACACACACACACACACACACA
>NC_085862.1:55345081-55355081 GCF_034702125.1 Engraulis encrasicolus | reverse complement strand
TTCTCCTCCTCCTCCTCCTCCTCCTCCTCTACCCCTCTCTTCCTCCTCCGTCACCACTACAACCTCCTCCTCCTCCTCCTTAATATCTCCCCCCTCCTCCTCCTCCTCCTCCTCCTCATCCTCCTCCTCATCTGCCCCTCTCCTTCTCATCCTACTCCTCCTACTCCTCCTTCCTTCACCTCCCCACCTCCTATTCCTCCTCCCCTCCTCTCTTCCTCCTCCTCCTCTCCTCCTGTCTCCCTCCTCCTCCTCATCCCCACTCCCTCCTCCTCCTCCTCTCTGCTCCTCCTCCCCCTCCTCCTCCTCCTCCTCCCCCTGCTCTTCCTCCTCTCTGCTCCTCGTGCTGTTTCCTCCTTAATCCCCTCCATCCTCATTTTCCTCCTTCTCTTCTCTGCATGCTCCTCCGTTTGCTCCTCATCCTCATCCTCATCTTCATCCTCTTCCTCCCCCTCTTCCTCATCCATTGTCATTGTTGCTGTCTCCTCTGCTAGCTACCAAGCCAGCCCATGTAAATGCCCCAGTGTCTGACTAGCTGAGCCAGGCCATGTACATGTAAATGCCACCAGAGTGCCAAACTGCCCACACTTTATTAGCGCAGTTAGTCTCCTTCATTTGACCTAACATTTCACTGGTCGTCATCGCGCTGAGATTCAGCACACACACACACACACACACACACACACACACACACACACACACACACACACACACACACACACACACACACACACACACACACACACACACACACACACACACACACACAACCCCCCCCCACACACACACACACATGCGCACACACACACATACACACTCGCACGCACACACACACACACACACACACACACACACACACACACACACACACACACACACACACACACACGCACACACATGCACACACGCACCCACATGCACACACACACACACTCGCACACACGCACACATGCACACATGCACACGCTCACAGGCTCCCCAAAAGACAGGCATGCATATTTTACTGCTCTTCTGGCTGCTGCGTTACGAGCTGCTGTGAATTTCTGATTGCCAGTTTTATTTATAGTTGAACTTGATGAGCATCCCCACCCGCTCTTCATGGAAGGAGAGAGGAGGGAGAGAGGGAGGAAGAGAAGAGGGAGATGGATGAAGAGGAGAGAGAGGAGAAGAAGGGAGAGAGAGGGGGAGGTGGGGGAAGAAGAGTGAGGAAGAGAAGGGAGAGGATATGGAGGGAGAGGAAAAGAGTGATATGAAAGGAAGAGGAGAGAGACAGAGGTGATAGAGGGAGAGATGGGTTGAGCTGGTAGAGGAAGAGGGGGTAGGGACATAGTGAACAGAGTGGGGCAGCCAGAGGTGGTCAGAGGGTGCCGGGGGTTGCAAGTTCAAATCCCACCTTTACAGTACCTCTCCCTACACCCCTATCCTTGGCTGAAGTGCCCTTGAGGAAGGTGCCTAACCCCACATTGCTCCAGGGACTGTAACTAATACCCTGTAAATATATGTGAGTCGCACTAGAGCAATGTGGGGTTAGGTGCCTTGCTCAAGGGAGGAAGGGATTGGTAAGGGGGGGGGGGATTGAACCGGCAACCTTTTGAGCTACGGTCCAGCGCCCTAACCATTATACCACGGCTGCCTCTAATGTTGTGCTGCTGTGATAGTGTTGTGGTTATTTTGCTGTAATATTGTTTTGGTTATGTTGGTATGATAGTGTTTTGGTAATGTTGCTGTGATAGTGTTTTGGTAATGTTGTTGTGATAGTATTTTGGTTATGTTGCTGTGATAGTGTTTTGGTAATGTTGCTGTGATAGTGTTTTGGTAATGTTGCTGTGATAGTGTTTTGGTAATGCTGCTGTGATCGTGTTTTGGCTAGACCTCTGTGTTGTGATGTGGTGTGGTCATAGTTTGGCCTTGTGCTGACTAAGGAAGCTGTGGTGGATTGCAGTATTGATCGGTGGGAGCAGGTCAGTCATGGGTGGCAAAGCAACACACACACGCACGCATGCGCGCACACACACAGAGAGATACACAAACACTGTTACAAACACTGTCACACTGTTTGTCAGATACACAAACACTGTCACACACACACACACACACACACACACACACACACACACACACACACACACACACACACACACACACACACACACACACACACACACACACCCAGTAGCCAAATACACCCATCCAATAAAGTAAAGTCTTATCAGCGATGACACTTGGGGAAATGAAAACGTCCCCAGCCTAAAGTTTCTTTCAAATTCTTCTCCAGCGTAAAGGTCAATTTATACTTATTAGCGTTGACGGTAGCAGAGCCTGTGCAACCGTCTGTGCGCGACCACGCCCCCCGCGCAGAGGCTCTGCAACCGTCGTCGCGCGCCTCAAAAAATCCTGACTATGCGACAGACGGTTGCGAAGGTCGCAGAGAATATGCGCTGTGATTGGTCGTCTCGCTACTTCCTTGTTCTCGTGGCGCACAGTTCTCCGGTAGTTTACGAGAGCAAAACTGTGAATATTCTGTGGCATACGAGCACTTTCTTTCTAGTGTGTGTAAATAAATGAAGCTACAATGACTGAATTAGTAAGTATCAAACAAACAATACCTCAGTTTAGCACTCGCGCACAATGCCTGCAGTCTGACTACTGTACTGTAGCCTTGTAGCTTTGTAGCCAAATGTGGCTAACATGAGAACTCGTGCGCAGATCTATAACATCAACAGTGGTTAGCGATGTAACCAACAGGCACCGTTGCTGAACTATTCTGCCCTTAAGGCCAGGGCCGCGTTATCCTATGGTGCAACCGGTGCTGCAGCACCGGGCCCCGCCACTAGAGGGGGCCCCGGACGTCGTGAGATCAGAGAGATTGGAAAATATGAAACGATATTTTGAGACAATCAATTGTACTTTTGACGCATTTCGCCATCCGTAGGCAAGCAGAGGCGCATATGCATATCTTGTCACCAGGCTAGACAGGCAGCTTGGGCCCCCCAAGACTGTAGCTGGGGAACAGTAGTGGCGATTTTTGTTACAAGTGTTCTTTCTTTTTAATTTTCGCTTGGCCTCCCTACTGAGCCTAGAATCGCCTCTGCATACACGCAGGAATCGGAGGTCGGAACTTATCATTTCAGTCAGATGCTTCTGGTTGTGTGCCACCAGTGAAAACGGTGGTCAATAATTTTATAG
Organism: Engraulis encrasicolus; assembly: GCF_034702125.1. Classification (NCBI taxonomy): domain Eukaryota; kingdom Metazoa; phylum Chordata; class Actinopteri; order Clupeiformes; family Engraulidae; genus Engraulis; species Engraulis encrasicolus. Next base: position 55,351,898 of record NC_085862.1, on the reverse strand, counting down.
TTTGATGATGGGCTACTGTCTAAAAAAGATGTGAGAAACTCGGCGTCAGCACTTGCTTCAGATTGTACGGATAAAGTTCAGCCCGGCATGGATTAACGCATTGAAGAGAAGGTTGGCAACGTTATCCATTTTTGTAATGTCAGTGTTATAATCGCTTTTTGTAATAATTGTTGCATAGCGATCACGGACTTGTGCAATCATGTAGGCCTAAGCTAAGCAAACAGAGCACAGCACACCAACCTAACTTTATCTTATTCTATTGTTAAAACATGGGGAAATAAATCACGCACCCAACTGCATTCGCGAAACAAAAGTCTTGCATGGCGCGGCGAGGACAACTTCTGAGGTGTTTTTTAAAAAGTGTTCACAATAATGCTACGTAGCAAGTGCACCAACCAGCACTCAAAGTTCTGACAGTCTGACAACAACAGGGCAAGCCAATCTAGCAAACACTAAAATGATATAGGCTAGTCGCATTTTCCTAAAGCAATGTTATGGCCATTTCCCTAAAGCACTGTAATAGGTCTAATGTCGATGCTCTGTCAGCGTATATCTTTGCATTCGGCTTTGTGTTCAGTTAAAACATGCCTGGGTACCACTCGCGGATTGTTCAGTTAGCAAGTGGCTCTTATCTGGGAGGGGGAAAAAAAACTTGCGTGATACATCCACATCCACATCTAAACATTTGGCCTACGAGTTTGCACCGTAATCTACTGTAATGATTGCACACTATTGCATTGTAATGCACCATCTAGATGAAAACAGCTGACTTCTTAATTGGTAGCCTATATGGTACATTTTGAGGGGATTTCGTGACAGCTTCACTTTGCTGTGGTTCGCTCATAGAGGTATTTTCTACCTCTATGGGTTCGCTGCTAAGGGGATTCCCCTTCCTCGCGTCAAGCGACAGCTGAGGCTATTTTCCTTTGACAGACAGCCAGTCTTTCCAAGGCCATCGGAAGTTACATTAATTAACACGTGTTTCCCAGGACGGTTTCGATTCGACAAATTGGTCGGCAGCAACGTAGCAAAAATAAGAGACTTTTGGTTGTGCTTCTGTTTGGTAGTTCTAGCTGAGCCGACGTTTACTCTACTAAACGGTAGTGCACAGAATCTCCTCCCTGTCAGCTGGCTAGCCTTCCAATGGCTTGCGTTGCGACTGGTGAATTCAGCAGGGGGTTCCGCGCACCCTTTTTTGTGTTGGAGTAGAACGTGTAGCCTGGGTTGTTTCATGCGTTTTAAATAGGCTATGGCTCATTATAATGTGGTGTAGGGGCCCCGGATTGCATCTGCACCGGGCCCCGGCGAGGGTTAACGCGGCCCTGCTTAAGGCTTGATGTCAACTTTATTTATTTTCATCTATCACCCCCTACCACACACGCACGCACGCACGCATGCACTCACGTGCACGCACACACACACACACACACACACACACACACACACACACACACACACACACACACACACACACACACACACACACACACACACACACACACACACACACACACACACACACACATTTCTAATAGCCATGGCCATACAGCAGCACTTAAAGTTTTGATTATCTATCGGTCAGGTTATTAAGGCTACGTTAATATAAGTGAGTTATGTTGGGGAGCTTCATAATGTGCACGGATCTGCATGGAAAACCCATTAATGCTCACCAACCCCAGAGGTGTGTGTGTGCGTGTGTGTCGTGTGTGTGTGTGTCGTGTGTGTGTGTGTGTGTGTGTGCGCATGCGTGTGTGCGTGCGTGCGTGCGTGTGTGTTTGTGAGTGTGTGTGCGTGCGTGCGTCCGTTTTGCGTCCATGAGTGTGTGGCATTAGGTACATTTCTGTTTTATGCGTTTTTGTGTGTATGTTCTTGTACTTCCGTCCCTGGATTGCTTCTCTCTGCTGACTATTTTGGATCCAGACTGCACCCTGTCTATGTTTGATTGCCAATCCCAGCACAGGCACTACACATACATCACCAACTGCTCTGGCACAGATTTGTTCATAACTCCCCCTCACACACACACACACGCACGCATGCACGCACACACACACACGTCTCTCATTGAAAATGTTTCAGCACTGTTCCATGGCCAGATGGCGGGTCTGTGTGATAGGCTGTGTGGGTCACCTCACACCGAAGCCCCAAGATGCAGGAAGAGTGTGTGTGTGTGTGTGTGTGTGTGTGTGTGTGTGTGTGTGTGTGTGTGTGTGTGTGCGTGTGCGCGTGCGTGTGTGCGCGTGCGTGTGTGCTAGTGTGTATCTGTGCGCGCTTGTGTGTGTGCGTGTGTGTTTGAAAGTGACAATCTGTGCAGTTTCTCAAGGATCCAGGCAGGGACTCATTCATCAGTGTGTGTGTGTGTGTGTGTATGTGCATACATGTGGGCGTGTGTGAGTATGTGGGCGTGTGTGTGTGTGTGTGTGTTTGTATGTGTGTGTGTGTGTGTGTGTGTGTGTGTGTTTGTATATGTGTGTGTGTGTGTGTTTGTATGTGTGTTGGTGTGTGTGTGCACGTGTATTTGCGTCATCCTCTAAGACCCAGGCAGAGATTCATCCAAGATGCCAGGAAATAGAACAAAGCCTCCTCAATGGATTTGGGCAGGAGCAGCTTTGGACTGATGCCATCACTCCTGTCCTGTCACACCATTACTAATCAGTCACAGAAATATCAATCAATGAGCACTGAGTCACTGATGAACATGGGCGTTTCACTGATCATATTTCACTTTGACGTAGTTTGACTGCTGATGCCGTTTTTTGAAGACTGATACAGGAAATGAATGAGTCACTGATGCTGAACGGGGTGGTTACGATTTATTTACACGGTCTCTTGAATATCGATTAGATACCGTCAAAGATTTTCTGAAACTTCTCTGGTACCATGTAGCTGTGTGCAATCTAATCGTGAAGAATAAGAACGAGTAGAAGCTCGTCGACAATCTGCCAAAGTGGAGGAATCGCATAGATCGTATAGATGGCCTTAGAGTGAGGATGTTCATTTCATTTTATCAGAGTGATGATGTTCACACAGAGGACTCTGATGAAGACGCATGTCGAAATGTTAGTCTGATTGCAGTGTAAAATATAAATAACAAAAAATCTCCACCCGTGTGGCACCAGATTCTTTTCCCTTTTTATTGATGATTTAGTCTGCTCTGGTTGCACCGGTTTGTCACTTAAGAAGCACGGAGTACGTATATCCTTTGTTCTACTTCTACTTCTTCTTTATATAACTCTGGCGGTGGGGCACCTTGTTTTCTCTCCCCTAGTGTGCCTCTCCTCTGTTGTTATTGATAGTGTTGTGTACATCTTGTTTGTTTATCTGAAAGTTTGGCGGAAGCCTGATGTGACAAGTTCCAAGTTTGCTAGAGTCTATGAAACTCCCAGACTTGCTAGAGACTTCCTGTGCGACTGTGTGTGTGTGTGTGTGTGTGTGTGTGTGTGTGTGTGTGTGTGTGTGTGTGTGTGTGTGTGTGTGTGTGTGTGTGTGTGTGTGTGTGTGTGTGTGTGTGTGTGTGTGTGTGTGTGGTTAGTAGAGATATACTGTTTACAGAAAAAAAAGGAGACAACACTTTATTTAGATATTCAGTGACTGGGACAGAGGGAGGAGAGAGGAGAGCGGAATAAGATACAGCAATCATGTATGACTGCGGGAGTTCAGTATTTAGTATGAAATTTGTAAGGCAATATGACTGTGCGTGTGTGTGTGTGTGTGTGTGTGTGTGTGTGTGTGTGTGTGTCTGTGTGTGTGTGTGTGTGTGTGTGTGTGTGTGTGTGTGTGTGTGTGTGTGTGTGTGTGTGTGTGTTGTGTGTGTGTGTGTGTGTGTGTGTACTCAGTCAAACCACTATTCCTCTCCAGCCCCCTCTCCTCCTCAGCCCCCCTTCTCCTCTTTCCTCCTCTTCAGTTCTCCTGCCCAGCTCCTCACATCCTTAGCCCGGTCTTTGGGTTCCTTTCCATTCCACTCTTTTCCCGTCTGTGTCTCCTCCTTTTCGGCCTCGCCCTTCAGCCCAATCCTCCTCACCGTGTCTCCATCTCCTCCTCTTAACTCCTTCCCAGCCCCTCTCTCCTGCCCATCCTTATCCTCTGTCCTCTCCCTCCTAGCCCTCTCTCCTCCCCATCCTTCTCCTCCCGAGCCCAGCCCTCCTCACGAGCCTGCTCCTTACCAACCTCTTCCTCCCCATCCCTGTCCTCCCACCCCAGCCCTCCTGCTGAGCCTTCTCCTACTCATCCTAACCTTCCCCATCTCTCTCCTCTTCATCCTAAGCCTTCTACTCCCCATCCCTCTTCTCCCCAGCCCTCTCCTCCTGCCCATCCCTAGTCTGCCTCTCTGCTGATGGCTTTCGGGAAGCAGAGCTCCGGCAGCTTGGATCTGCTATTGATCGACTCCCTACCATGTAATGGAGGGTAATTGATTATGAGGTAGACACCCCTCCCTTCCTAAACACACACACACATACACGCACACACACACACACACACACACACACACACACACACACACACACACACACACACACACACACACACACACACACACACACACACACACGCAGGCATGCATGTGTGCACACGCTTGCATGCACAAACGCACGCACACATGCAGACACACACCACCTTCCCCTCCCTCTCTCTCTCTCTCTCTCTCTCTCTCTCTCTCTCTCTCTCTCTCTCTCTCTCTCTCTCTCTCTCTCTCTCTCTCTCTCTCGCTCTCAATTTTTCCACCTCAGCATCCTCCTAGGTCCCTGTCACTCTTAGCCTGAGGAGCTAAACAAAATCAAAGGCTGTTTGACGTTAGGGTCAAAGTCCATTTAATCAATTAACTGGATTTTACATGTGTAGATTGCCTCTGACCTAGGGAACATTGTAGGACCCCCCAGCAAGATGATGCCTTGCAATTAACTGTTTGCATGGTGCAGTATTTAGTTAATATGATGCACATAAAATGCTGCTCAACATGCTTCGACAGTTGGCTAGTGGGCTCTATGATACTACACAATAAGGCCTGGGGTGCATTTCTCAAAAGCGTAGTTGCTAACTACATTAGCTACTTTGTTGGTTGCAATACAATTTCTCATTGGCAACTACCGAAGTTGTTAATGGCTAACAACTAAGCTTTCGAGAAATGCACCCCTGGAATGGAAGCATATAGGGCAGGGCTATTCAATTAGAATTTCATCTGGGCCACATTTCGAAACCAAGAACTGCAGTCGGGCCACACATTTTCAGACATCACGACCACTGAAATGACTCCTAAAATCAGTAGTCCACAAACAAATTTTAAACATGTTCCTCTAACCTAAAACTTAACCACATTGAATGTGAATGTATAAGACAAGCACAAGATTCACAAGCAAATAATGTGTTGTACTGCAGTATCAAAACTGAAATGTATACTGTTACAGTTGGGGGCCATGCCTGGGCCGCATGTGGACTGCATCTGTGCCGCATGTGGCCCTCGGGCCTCCAATTGAATAGCCCTGATATAGGACCTACATATGGCTGTGTGCATGAGAATGTGTTTGTGTGTATGCGTATGTGTGTATTTGTTAGGGGTGTAAATCAGAGCCTTCAATCTTCTCTGTGATTCGATTCAATATCGATTTCTTAGGCCAGCGATTCGATTATTTTTGATACACATTCAATACCAGCCATTTTTTGGAATTTAGCTGTAGACTCCCAGCCAATTTCAGTACTCACCCAAAAACTCACCAAAAAAACATGCTTTTTTCATTACAACCCTCCATTTTACACCTATATTGATGGCAGCAAAACTCCTTATCCTTCCATCATATGTTTAGTAACAGGCTAGCTAGCAATGCACTGACAGGGCATGTGTTTTGATTCTCCAGGAAGTAAGGCATGGCAAGGCAAGGCAAGTTTATTTATATAGCGCATTTCATACACAGGTGCAACTCAATGTGCTTCACAAAGTTAACAAATGTAAATGAAAGGAAAACAGGGAAGAAAGAAGGAAATGAATTAGAGTCAAAAAACATTTAAAACATTAAGATAAAACATAAGGTAAAAATAATAATAAAATAAAACATAAATAAGCATAAAACCTTGAAAAACATAAAAATAAAAATAATAATAATACAAAAGAATTATATGTAATTTAAGCTAGGGGAAAGCATCTGAGAACAGCTTTGTCTTGAGTCTATATTTAAAGCTATCAATAGTGGGTGCATTTTTTACGTCATCTGGAAGCTGGTTCCAAAGCTTTGAAGCATAGAAGCTAAAGGCTGCCTCTCCACACTTTGTTTTGACTTTTGGAATCACCAGCAAATTCTTCTCCGTTGACCTTAGTGACCTGGTCGATGCATACAGCTGAAACATATCCAGTAGATATGTGGGTCCCATTCCATTTAATGATTTAAACACAAGTAGCATTGCCTTAAAATCAATTCTGTAGCTTACTGGGAGCCAATGCAGCGATCTTAAAATTGGAGTAATGTGGTCGAACTTCCTTGTCTTTGTAAGAACCCTTGCAGCTGCATTTTGTACCAGTTGAAGCTGTTTAATGGTCTTATTGTAAGTAATGTGAGACATGACGTGACGTGATCAGGAAGTGGTTTGATTCGCTGTAATAAAACTCAAATACTGTGTGTAATAAAATGCACAGATGATGAAATATCCAGATCCTGACTTTGTAGGAGTTTTGACTTTGTAGGTGTTTTCATGATCTATGTCAGTTCTGTTCATCACATTATTACGAAAATCACACAGAATGTGCATTAGAATGTGTAGATTCGGAATCCAATGAAAAAAAAAATGTAAAAAATGTACAGTTTGGGAGCCAACGCATGGGAGGCAAAAC